>NC_051084.1:26708188-26820688 GCF_004664715.2 Peromyscus leucopus | reverse complement strand
ACTCAAGCAAGGCAAGAGCCTAAGGGCAGGAACCACAGCAGAAGCCATGGAGGGAGGAGTGCTTCTTACTGGCTTGCTCATCGCAGCTTGCTTGGCCTGCTCTCTTGTAGAACCCGGGACAACTTGCCTGAGAGTGGCACTGTGCATAGTGAACTGGGCTCTTCCACATCAATCGCCAATTAAGAAAATGCCTCCTAAGCTTGGGGCCATTTTTTTTTCAGTTGAGTTTCTCTCTTCTCAGATGACCCTAGCTTGTATCAAGTTGACAAAAAAAATAAATAAAATAAAATATAAAATAAAAAAAATAAATGAACCAATCAGCACAGTGATCTTCTTCTAAGATCTACCCTCCTTTTCTCCCAACATGCTAGCTAGAGTTCACTGGGGGATGTGAACATGATATATTTATCTATTTATGTCTGTATGCATATGTGTGGGTGTGATGTATGTTTCTGTGTCTAGTAGATATACACGTGCATACCTGAAACAGTGTTCCTCCTGCAGAAGCCAACAGCAGATATAGGATGTTTTCCTCTGTCCCTCTCTGCCAAATTTCCTCAAGGCAAACTCTGTCACGGAACTGAGTCAGGAAGCCCAGGGATTCTCCTGTGTCTGTCCCTGCCATCTCGGGGGTCACAGGGTCTTGCAGGAAAGCCTACCTTTCACATGGGTGTTGGGAACTTGCACTCAGACCCTTATTCTTGCCACTAAGCTGTCTCCCTAGCTCTGTGAATATGACTTAGTGCTTGCAGCCTAGGTGGTCCCAAGAAGTTATGCTAAGAGTCTCATTCTGCTAAGAACTGTTCTGGCATTTCCAGGAAGACATTTTTAAAAAATACAAAAGTAAAAAAAATGAAACTACATTAAGAAAAAGAAACGTGATCTGTGCCCACATGAATGCATTCAAACTGCTAGGGACTGTGGAAAACACAAGTGAAGCAGATTCTAGGAGACACACTTTCGGAGCTTGCTGGGAAATCATAGTAAAATATAAATCTGTGGGTTGAAGAGAAAGCTCATAGTAAAATATAAATCTGTGGGTTGCAAGAGCAGAAAGGTCAGGAGTCCTTGCTGCTCTTGCAGAGGACTGGAGTTCAGATCCTAGCATCCACATGAGGCTGCTCACAACTGCCTGTAACATATCCAGGATCTCTAATGCCCTCTTCTGGTCTCAATAGACACCAGCATGTATGTGGGGCGCGTGCGCGCGCGCGCGCGCGCGCACACACACACACACACACACACACACACACACACACCTAAAAATAGAAATAGAATAAAGTATCTATGGGCCAGATATCCAGATATTAAACATAAGGGAGTGTTATCATGATACCATCATAGAGAAAGGTATCATACCATACCTATCCAACCACATGGAAAATGACCATGGCTTGCAATTCAAACCCCATTTATAAAAGCAGTGACCATCACTCATGTTTGTTTTATTGAGTCACAGCCTAGCCTGGTATTTGCTATGTAGCCCAGGCTGGCCCTGAACTTGAAGTAATCCTCCTGGCTCACCTTCCTGAGTTCAGGCATCCCCCAGCATTCCTGGCTTATGTAGTGTTTTAAATATTGACCTACTTCCTCCAGGAACTTGTCTGGCTCACGGACTCAAGACCGAGCCTGGCATTTGTTTTGTTAACTCTCTTGTATGAGCCTTGGAAGCTTCAATGATAAAATGCTTTAGGCAAGATTTGCTCAAAATTGACCCTGTATAGATTTCTTTGCTATGGCTGTTATTTTATATCAAGGTTGAGTCTCCAATTTATATGTAACTTTATCTGAAAATGCTTCCTGCAAACCTGAAGCACAAAGAGAGTCATTTACCTTTGTGGGTTGCTTTTGACGAAATTCCCAAGCAAATATCAATCATGCAGCCATGAAGAAAACCTTTCTCCTCCTCAAATCTCATGCTGAAATTCATTAAAGTCCAAGGCAACTTCAATGTCTGCATTAAAGTCATTTTGTGACTGTAGATTGGTTGATTCAAGTCACCATGGCTTTGATAAAAAAGACCACAACGAGCTGGAGGACCACTTGAGTCACCTTTCAGGACTATGAAAATATGCTGTGGTGATTTGAATCAATTTCTTCTCTACACATTCAATTCTGTGACATAGCTATCATCCACAGTAACAATTCATTTCTCCCAAATGCTTTCATAATATAAATGGATTACACAGCTAATTGATACACAGGTCAAATCCCATTACAACCAATAGCATGTAACCAAAAACTCTCTTTGTAATGAGAGAGAGAGACACAGAGAGAGAGAGACAGAGAGAGAGAGAGACAGAGAGAGAGAGACAGAGAGAGAGAGAGAGAGAGACAGAGAGAGAGAGAGAGAGAGAGAGAGAGAGAGAGAGAGAGAGAGAGAGAGAGAGAGTTTTGAGCCTTGGGCAGAGCTCCTGTGATTTTCTTACTACAAAAGAAATCGTACCATTATTGCTGTGATTTGACACTGAAAATTAAAATGAATACCTGTAGATTGAAGCAGACAGGGCAAGCAGAGATGGAAGTTGAAAAAGAGAGAGAAAAAATATTGGGATTATGTTTAAAAAAATAAAAAGTAGCATTTTGGAATTGAGGGAGATATAGAAATCCCCTCTGTTCTCTAGTGGTTGTGATAATCCATTTTGTTGCATAGAAACAGACATTTCACAGAGTTTTCAGATAGATTTTTCCCACTTAAAGATTTAAGGACTCTGTACATTAGGCATGGTCCAGATATTTCTATTTTATAGATGAGAACCCAGGGGCTTAGAAGGCTTTAAGTTCAGAACCAACACCTGGTCCAGAACACACTCTCTAATGTTTCAAGGGAGCTTGCAAAGGATCACCTGAGTTTTTCCATGATGGAATAGAATCATTTCCTTTCCATATATGAAATGAGAGAGATGGATCAGTAGTTAAGAACACTTGCTAATCTTGCAGAGAACCCAAGTTCAGGTCTTGACGCTCACTGGACTCCAGTTCCAGGAAATTCTGACCCCCTTTTCTGGCCTCTTTAGTCACCTACAGACATATGACATAAAAACTCAGAGAGACATACATGTACACATAATTAAAACTAAATAATAAATATTAATTTCCATTTGCATTCTCCATTTATTTACATCCCAGTTATTCTAGATGACCAGTTTCATACCTTCATCCCTGAAGTAATGTGATCTATGCACACGTAAACAAAAATGTCCTAAGGATTTCAATTCTGACCACATGTGAGCTCTGCTTGTGACAGAGCTCACTGAAAGCAATGGAAACGCCCAGCTCTTCATGATGCCCTTGTTATCTTTGAGTCATGGGGATATTTTAGGTTGTAATGACATAACCATAAATAAGTAACATGCTGGTACCAAAATCACCTTCACAAAATCCCTTGTCTGATGATGCCTATTCGAATGACAGACACAAAAGCAGAGAAAGTCAAATTAGGGTTGAGGAGTCAATCCCCGGTTCATGGCAGCCTTAATATCCTGCAAAGAAGAGTCCCACCAATCTAAAACTGAGTAACGGGAAAGGAGAAGAGCTTGATTAGCACCATGATGCACATGCAAAGCTGTTTGCTTCCACATCAGAAGGCACCACCTTCAAGAGTCACATTTTCCTTTAACAGCAAGATGTTTGTGGAGTTTTAGAGATAAAAGTTATCGGAACCTATCACCTCACCACTTTTAACACACAGTATATTTTCACGCCTGCAATAAAAAGGTGGTCAAAATTTTGTCTCTAGTGACAATTACATACTTAGGTTCACAACGCTACTCTGCCAATGATGATTTGGGGTTTGGATCAAAGATTAAATGTTTTGTCTCCATTATTTCTTTTTTTAAACCTTAGTGGCCTGCATGTACACACATGTGCACATGTATGCATGTAAGCACAACATACACACACATGCACCTACATTCACATGAATATGCACAGTCATGCACACACATGCAAACACATGCAAACACAAGCACACACATGTGCAGACACATTCACATTCCACACACACATACACTTACTTGCACTTTCACTTGCATGTACACACATACATGCATGCACACACACAGGTACATACACACATAGTGTGCATACTCCTAATTATTCATGTTACTTCACTTACAACAGTAGTCACATAGGTTGAGAGAAGAAAACAATGGCTTCTGGGCCGACTTTACTGTTTACTTGTCAAATGGCTTATGGAATAAATGGCGTAATATTGAGAATAACTAGGGGAAAAAACACTTCTTACAGCTTTAGCTCTTTTTTCCCAATAATTTCTCTCTAGTGAAATGCGTAATCATGGAGTATGGTGGTGATGGTGGCGATTGTGGTAATAGTGGTAGTAGGAACTCTCTGCCTCTCACAGACTCTCTTTGTGTCTCTTTCTCTGTCTCTCTGTCTATCTGTCTGTCTGTCTCTCTCTCATGTGTGTGTGTGTGTCTGTGTGTGCGTGCGTGCGTGTGTTTATAAAACATGCTAGCACTGCAGATGCTTATAAAGAGTTGACCCCCCCCCCCATCCGAAGCCAGCTTGTAAAGTATATGACCACAGCGGCTACACAGCCAGCTGTGTCTCCTTGTCTTACACATAGAACTCATATTCTATCTCAGTTTCCCAGTATCTAGCTAGATAAGATTATAGACAGTTCGTTTGTACAGGATGACGAAAGGAAAGAAGGAAATC
Source organism: Peromyscus leucopus (assembly GCF_004664715.2). NCBI lineage: Eukaryota > Metazoa > Chordata > Mammalia > Rodentia > Cricetidae > Peromyscus > Peromyscus leucopus. The sequence goes on along the minus strand of NC_051084.1, from coordinate 26,816,008 downwards.
ATCTTTTAAGTCAATTATCAAATTTCCCACAGCCCTAAGTTGGCTTAGTAAGAGCACTGGCATCTGGGACACTGGACGTGCTGACTTTTTGTTTGTGCTGATGCCTGGCCCAAAGGGTGAAAAGTAATTAGATTATTTATTTAGCTGGAATGATATTTTTAGATAGAGAGCTTTCTTGGTAATAATCAGCCTCAAATGTATTCTCAGAGTTTGTATCACAGTTGTTCCAACAAAGATTCAAGAAAGGGACCCCAGTTACTAACCCATAGATTCTACAGCTGTCTATGATGGCTCAGCATCTGTATCCTCCTATGCTATGGGAAAGGGAGTCATGCAGTGAGCACTCTCCACCTCATATTCTGGTCTCAGGTAATGTTCATAAGGTCTCTGTAAATGTTCCACATTTTCATCGTGTCTTGCATGGAGTGAAGATACTTTGCTGTTACTTTGTTGTGATAGTTTTTGTATACCTACCCTCAATTCTTAGCATTGCAGCAACCTGTCTGAGAAGCTGGCACAGAACTTCAGCAGAAGAGGAGATGTCAATCAACCCATGGTGTCCCATAAATACACCAATGAAATGGACAAGATCGTGGCGACAGTGAGCGCTTTTTCTACCATTTATGAAAAGTTTCATAAAGCTGCAAAAGTTTTTGGCATAAGAATTGTAAAAGAAGATGTATTTCATTCATTGAACCCTTATAACCTACATGATGATGTACTTTACATTAATAAACACATGCATTAGGAACACAACTCTTACAACAAGTGTATAGAACCGTAAACTAAAATGTATCATATTGCAGCATGTTAATTATATTGTCACAGATTTATGTGATCTAATTATGTCTATACTTTATATATAGTTGTGCATAATAATTATCTTGCTTCAATCAGAGTAAATTCAAATTCACAGTATAACTGAGAGGAAGGTGGCTGGATTACCCATATACCTCTTTCTTTCATATATTCACAATCATCCCTTTTAACATATCTTGCACCTTGGTGATATTAATCCAACATCTGTATAGATTTCAGACAGACTATCCCACAGCCAAGGTTGGGAGCCCTTACCTTTTCAGAGGAGGGAATGGGGGTGGGTTGTGGGGCAAGGCTGAGGGAGGGGATGGGAGGAGGAAAGAGAGGGGGACCTGTGGTTGGTATGTAAAATATATAAAAAAAAGTCTTAATAAAGAAAAAAAACCTCACTATGTAGCTAAGAATTACTTTGAACTTCTAATCTTCCTGTCTCTCCCTTCCATGTGCTAGGATTATAGGCACGTACCACCACCTCAGGTATATGTGGTGTTGGAGATTGGACCTAGGGCCTCATGAGTTTTAGGCACTCTGCCAACTGAGCCATATTCCCCAGTCCTAATATTTTTAACCAAAAATGGAAGAACCTCCATGGATGTGTCATTATCACGAAATGTCTATAGTTTAGATAAGAACTCACTTTAGGTATTGTATGTTCTATGGGTTTTTAGACCCATGTATTAGAGTATCTGTCCGAAATGCGTGCTTGCCTATCAATGACCCTTCCTTTTCCACACACCCAAACCACTTCTGACAAGGGAGACCCCTTCCTCTCTCCCTCCAGCTCCCTCTCCATCTCCCTTTATCCCCAGTGGTTTTCAAACTATGGATCATCATCCCATTTGGGGTCAAAAGACACTTTCACGGGGGTCACTTAAGACCATCAGAAAACACATATATTTAGATTACAACTCATAGCAGTAGCAAAACTGTAATTCTGAAGTAGCAACAAAAGTACTTTTATGGTTGGGGGTCACCACCCATGAGGAACTGTATTAAAGGGTCTCAGCTTTAGGAAGTTAGAGAACACTGCTCTATCCTTTGTTTCTTCCAGCCCTCCTTCCCTTCTTCTTTTCTTCCACCTCTCCCTCTCTCTCTCTCTTTGTGATGAAAGAGACCAAGCCCATGGTTCTGCACATGCTAAGCACATCCAGCCACTGAGTGGCATCCCCTAAATAGTTCCACCTGTCCATCTTGTCTGTTACCTTCTGGTTGAATTGTATGGGTCTTTATATGCTTTGGGTAACAGTTCTTTAGATGTGCCTCTCTTGGAAATATTTCTTCCAGTGCCTCTGGCTTGTCCTTTCATTCTCTTGCCTTCTATAGAATAGGAAAATTTAATTACAGTGAAGATCAGCTTACTAATGCTTTCTCAGATCCTACCTTAGATATTGTACCTAAAATCACCATCATAACACACGTCATGCTGGCGTTCCCTGATGCAGCCTTCTGAGCACTTTACAGCTTTGTCTAGTTTTTTGAATCTTGTGAAGAGTGGAAGCTCCATAGATTCACGTGGTTCATTTATTTATTTATTGGCTTGTGGAGGCCTGGTTATTCCAGCACTATTTTTTGAAAACAGTTATCTCCACTGAATTACATTTGCTAACACATTGAAAATTACTTGTGGGTTTGTGCGGTCTGTTTCTGGGGTCTCCGTTCTGTCCCACGGACCTATTTGTCTATACTTTTTACCCAAAGCACACTGTCTTTGTAATGGCAGTAGTAATTACAAAACTCCAGTTTCGTGCTCCTTTAATATTGTGTGAGCTTTTGTGGATGTTTTAGTTCTCCATGTTATCCTAGACTCAGTTCTTCAACACTCACAAAATAACTTGATGATGCTATGGTTGAGCTGACATCAAATACATGCCAAGTCATGGACCACTGACATGTTGACGATGGTGAGTCTCCTTATCAATGAACATGAGACATCTCTCCAGTTAGTCCATCGTGATTGCAGGCTTCAAGGACTGTGGACATAGAGCACATGCCTCATGATACAAGGTCCTGTGTTTGACTCCTAGTACTATCCAGAAAACAGAAAGACTGGTTTAACATCTCAGCATTTATTAGTTTTATTATCTGTCTATCTATCTATCTATCTATCTATCTATCTATCTATCTATCTATCTATCATCTATCTATCTATCTAATATATATGTATTAATATAACATATTTTAACATAGATGTATGTACAACATATATGTACTTTAACATTTTGTTAGATTCATAACCAAGTGTTTTTATTTTTCACAGTGACAAAGTAAGTGATTCTGAATTTTAGCTTCAACATCTATTTCTTTACTAGTATACAGAAAGAAGATTGACTTTTGAATATCAATCTTTATTCTATAATTTGTTTATTCACTCCAGGAAAGCTTTTTCTTCTTTCCCCTACCAGTTCTTTAGGACTTTGTACATCTAAAAGTATGTGATATCTGAGCAAAGAAAGACAGTTCTATTTCTTCTTCCAATGAGCATAACTTATTTTCTTTTCTTATTTTATTGAAGTATCTGGGAATATATAAATATATATAATATCCATGTAATAGAAAAAGGGGTTGTCAAAATACAATGATAGAGTGGCTCTTTTTCTGCACACATCTTATATTCAGCAAGTTGATAATGACCTGTTTGAAAACAGTTCACAGAAGGAACTCAAGACAAGCAAAGGTCTCTACTGCCGAAAGATGTTTTCTAAAATAAGACACACTATGGAGCCCCAGAATAGACAAGAGCAGTGTATGCATTATTGTTCAAGTTCTAGTTAGTAAGCACCTATGTCACTGTGGACAAGTCACTAGTTTTTCATCTTAACTAAAACAGTAATATTTATCCTGATAATGTGTTGCCCCTGTGAGTTGAATGAGTTATATATATTCGAAGCCTCACAGGAGATGTCACCTGGAATCATTATCTTGTCTACTTGTGACATAGATCTTATAATCTTTAAATATTTTAGCCTAAGCCAGTAGTAACATAATTTGAAATTTACTTAGAAATTAAACGGGAAGGATGTTTCCTCCAGGATATATATTAGGGGACCTAAGTTTTCCCAAAACCTAAGAGTAAAGGTAGACTGAATTTTTCTTGTCAAATTATGGATTATTGAATAATATGCTATGTATTCAGAGTAAAGATAGAAAATATTACAATTATTCCCTTCAATTAAGTAAACAGATAAACACTAATTTTTTTCTGGTTAGAGTTTTAAAGCAATGATGAACAAAAGGAAGATTGTATTATGCTAAAAACTCCAATCTTAGTAAATTCAGGTTTAAAATCAGTAAAAGGAAAATATTGTATTTTTTTATAATTTTAATATAGAATTTATCACACTTTGCTATGTGTTATACTTTATTATGGAGTATAATAAAATACATAATGATCTTTAGGACATTATTACATTGGTCCTTTAACCATTACAAGGTATCATTTTACTAACAGTGTAAGGTTTAAATTAGCCACTTGCTAAGTAAGTCCTACCTTAAGGACCCCATTATAGTTCCTTTTTAGAGTCTTCATCTAAAAGGAGTGCCATTCCTTAATAAATGAAGAATGACTCATGGAAAATGTTGACAATAGCACACTGTTGACTGAAAGCCATGTTGAAGTAGATAATCTTCTACACACTGATAGTTCCTAATCATGATGTCTATGGGATGTCTCTGTTCAACAGGCCTTGGTGCTTTTAAAAGACTTATCCATGGTCTGCGAATCAGTCTGGACCCTAGGACTCCATCAAACTCTGCTGTTAATATTGATCCTTGGACGGTGGCTTCTGCCCATTGGAGGCACCATTACTCGAGACCAACTCTCAGAACTTCTTCTGATGTTTGTGGGGACAGCAGCAGACATACTGGAATTCACCACTGAGACCCTGAAGGAAAATAACGTCAGGTGAGGTCTGATTCTAAGTCGGCGCCACACTTCTGTCTCATTGTCTCTAATTTGTACTTTGCATGAATAGGTTTTTAAAGATATCTTTATACCAGGGTTCCAGGGATGACTTATTCAGTAAACTGTTTACCACATGAGCATCAGGACCTGAGTTTGGATCTGCAGTTCCCATGTAAATACTAGGCATGGTGGTATGTGTCTATGATCCTAGTACTTGCGATGTGGAAACAGGAGAATCTCTATGACTCACTGGCTAGCCATTCAAGCCAAATCCGTAAACTCTAGGTTCAGTGAGAGAGACTCAGAAATAGGGTGAATATTGATAGATGAGCACACCCAACATCAAACCTCTGGGCTTCGCATGTGCTTTCACACATGTGCTGTCCCATCAGCACATGTACACCCATGAACATGTATTTACATATACACCACATGTACTATATATACACGTATATCTTTGGAAATATACTAGGAACCAATCTTTATGGTAAAAAGGAAAAAAAGGGACAGGATAGATCCAACCTCGATTAGAACCGACCATCATATATTTACACCAGCAGTCCAGTAGGGCCAGGGCAGAACCACAGTGACTCGGGGTATCTGGAGATTCTCTGGTGTCTCTCTTCATCTTCAACCAGGTGTCAGGAATATAGCCAATGGCAACATTTTCTCTTCGATCACAGCATAGTTCCAAGAGACATGAAGAAATTGTCCCTTTCTGCAGCTAAAGAATTTACATTTCCTGGTAAGATAGAAGAATGGAGCAGTTCAAGTTTTATTGTATGAAATTTTATATTTAGTCAGTTTTGTTCAAAGCGCCCAAAGGCTTTCTGGTGGAGATGCCTATAAATTAAAACTTATTGAGTTGGTACTTTTATTTTTGCCACAAGCAAATAAACTCAGAATCCATGATCACATCTGTTTATGGAGCTGCTTTCTTCCCATTAGGGATTTGAGTCCCTGCGCCTGAATGTACTTTAAGCTTGGGTTGTTTTGTATGATGCTATAAAAATAAATTGGAATGAGGCTGGCTTTTAATGCTACAGTTTACTTTATCCCACACTCCTCAAACAACATAGCATAAAGCCTGAGCAAAACACACCAACTTATTGAATAAGCTTAATTTCTCAATTATAGTTTGAATCATTATTTATGAACAAGAGATTTTTATTTACAAGAGCACTCATTGTTTTGTGCATACTAATTTTTCTTTTAGTTTATTAAGTTGACATTCTTTTTTGAGAAATCCAATATGAAGAGGATCACCGTCATCACAGTGTTTATTTTAGTCTTGTGGTTTCAATGCCTTATGGTTGATCAGCACTTTACATTGCATAATGCTTTCAAATATGTTTAAGATAATTAGATTACAATGTCATTACTGGAAGAACATGAATGGATTGTGATGTAGCACATGAAATAATGAGTATGGATAGTTAAAAAGACATGACACCATCATGATAACAAATTATCCCTATCTGGGAATGAAGGCATGTATGCTAATATCTACAGAGAACAGAGGCAGCCTGGGAGAGTAAAAGGGCTTGGGGAGGGCTATGTTTTATGGAGCTAATCGTAAAATGAGAGAAATGCCAAACCCAGTTATCTTAATGGGCTTTTCGAGTCCCATCCAGAAGTATCATCAAAGAGTAATGCATCCCATGTTTACCAATAAATGTTGATTATTAAATAAGTTTATTTAATTGCTTGACCCATAAAAAGGACCCTTGGAAGTCACTAGGTACTGTTTAATTGACTAAGAACTGGTTTGTTATGTAACACATGCCAGGTACTGTGTAGGGTGGAGCCTGGGGAGTAAAACCCTAAGCAAGTTATGAACCAAAGAACACGCGGTTCAGCCAGAACAGGACTGTTTTAGTTCAGCAAGAATTTAGAGAGCGTTTGATGTTTCAAAACACCATCAATCCCCCAAATTTTTCTGTCACTTACAATTCAATCTGAATGCTTTCTGAATATATATTTTGGAAAAATTGAACTTGCATTTCATGCAAGTTGATGCTTAATGGGGCTGAATAAATTATAGTTGGCCCTTGTGTCTGCAGGCTTCTCATCCATGGACAGAAAGTATGCTATAAAAGATTCAAAGTTAATTGTAGGATGTGTGTGGATTGTATGTTAATGTTATACAGTATTTTACAAGAACTTGTGTGTCCTACAAACACCTTCCCATGGATAGTATAGGATTTTTGTTACAGGTTCTGTTTTTAAATATCATTTTCAATTGTATTTTCTCAAAGTGAAGTCATTTTGTTTAGAAGGCTCCTGGACTATGCCAGTGGCCCTTTGCGATCTCCCATCAGCCCCCTGCACCTCCATGACTCCAATGCACCTTACCCTGTGATCAAGTCCCAGAGTGTTTGTATCTCAAGGTTTTCCTCTCTTCAAAAAGCTTGCTTCCAAGTTCTAAGTTCCTGGCTTGGGTCTTACCTATGTTTTAAGAAATGACACTCAAAATGGTGTGTGTGTGTGTGTGTGTGTGTGTGTGTGTGTGTGTGTGTGTGTGTGTTTCCATTTGATTTAATTGTGTGTACACTGTGAAGTAAACTTTCAAGTTCAGAGTTTTTGGCATTGACCCAGAATTATTTGTTGAATTCAACTAATTGTCTCAAAATATTTATTGAAACTTTTCTTTCTGAGTTGAGCTGCTGTATTTACTCAAAATCAATTGACTACAGGTGTAAGAGTGCTAAGGGAGCCTGTGTTTGTCTTTATATGAACCTCACACCATTGTCATGGTAACTTATGGTGATTTTGAAGTAGGGTGCTATAGATACTACGGCATTGCTTTCTAAAATCATTGCTTCTGGTAACCCAGGGCCTTTGCGTATGCACACAGATGTGATTATCTTGCAAAGTTTAAAAAAAAAATCAAACACACAAAAGGAAAACCTTGGAAGGAAGTGAAGTGACTTTAAGGGTCCATTGGGAAGGTTTAGAATCTTGACATTATGAAAGCCTCTCATCGGTGAATGAGAAAAGTCTGAGCTTACATACTCTTCCATTCACCTTTGCTTTTCAAGTCTTTCTCTGCTTTCTAAATCATTCTCCTGAATCTTTTATTATTTCTTATATTCTTTCTAGTGGAATTTTTTTTAAACTTTCATTTTCTAATGTTTAGTTGCTTTAATAAAAACATATTTGCCTCCATAATGATTTTTTTGGGGGGGGTTTCAAAACAGGGGTTTCTCTGTGTAGTTTTGGTGCCTATCTTGGATCTTGCTCTGTAGACCAGGCTAACCTGGAACTCACAGAGATCTGCCTGGCTCTGCCTCCCAAGTGCTGGGATTGAAGGTGTGTAGCACCACCACCTGGCACCTCCATAATGATTTTAAAACTAGCAATGACATATAAAACTTGCTTATTTTGTTTTATCTCTAGGTTTTATTATTCATTAAGATTCATTAAGAAAGGCACTTCTGATTGTTGCCATTGTATATTACATGAATTCTTTTTTCTTGTCTTATTCTACTACCTAGCACCTTTTCTCTACGTTAAACAGAAGTAGTGAGATGACTACATGTCAATCTCCAGAGATAAGCATTCTGTTTTGTCTCTCTTAAGGATGGTGTTGACATTTGATATGCACAAACTATTTTATTAACATGAGGAAATGTCTTTTTATTTCTAGATTATTGAGAATTTATTCTTATGTGTATTGAATATCGTGAAGTCTGCCTTTATTAATATGATTTTATTTTGGTTGCCCTCTATTATATTAACTGATCTTCAGATATTAAATTGCCTTTGATGTCAGTATGAATTGAATTTATTTGTGCTGCATAGTCCTTTATCATACACTTTTTGGTCTTATTTGCCAACATGTATCATTTCTTCTAGCTTGTTCATGTGGTGTTATATCCCAGTATTATCTCTAACAGTGCCTTGTTCTGGCTTTTGAATCCGGGTAACACTGGCTTTTAGAGACACCTCAGGAAGAATTTCCTCTTTTGTTTTTTTCTGAAAAAATTTTTGCATAATTGATATTATTTCCTTGATGATTTTACAGAATTCTCCAAGGCAGTAAGCTAGATTGAGCCTTAGTGGGAAGCGGTTTCCTTTCCTCTTTCTTCTTTCCTCTTCCTTCTCTTTCTCACCTCTCTCCTTCCCTTCTTCATTTTATCTAATTAATAATTCAGTATCATTGCTTCCTCTAGGACTAATTAGATACTTTACATTTTTCTGAATTTAGGTGTGTGTTGTTCTTTCTAGGATATTTTTTCCTGTTTCACCTAAATAATCCATCTTTTGTCATGAAGTTATCATACCGTTAAGACACATGTATTAATTTCTGTGGAGTCAGGGCTGAGCCTCTTTTTCATTCCTGGATTTAAGGGCTTGTTCAGTCCCTTGCCTTTGCCCAAGGAGGGATGGGCATGCTTACTTGTTGCATGAGGATTATGGATTCTTCTTATTTTTCTAAATAAACAGCTTTGGGTTTTACTGACCTGATTGATATTCTGCTTTACATTTTATTCATTTTCTGCTTTGATGTTTGAGGGCTTTTCTTTTCTTTCTTATGATTGCTTTGGACTATTTGCAGTTTTTCATTTCTTACTGAGACCTTAGATTACTAATCTTTCTTCTCTAGCATAAGCCTCCAAAGACATACATTTTCTTCTCAGCACTGCTATCTCAACATCCTATAAATCCTGATGTGTTATCTTTTTATTTACTATAATTCAGAATATCCTGGAGCTGTTCCTGTTTTCTCTCTTTGGCTTGTGATTATTTGGAAGGGAGATGTTTTAATTTCCAAGTAGATGAACATTCGTCAAATTTCTTTCCTTTGATTTATTAATTCCACTGTAGTCTGTTATTATAATTTAAATTGGTTCAATAGTATAAATTTACTATGTCTTGTTTTATGGTGAGGTGTATGGTTGCCTCTAGAGCGGGGTTTCTCAACCTGTGGGTCATAACCCCATTAGGGGGTTGAATGATCATTTCACAGGGGTTGCCTAAGATCATCTGAAGACGCATATATTTACATTACGATTCATAACAGCAGCAAAATTACAGTGAAGAACTAACAATAAAAATAATTTTATGGTTGGGGGTCACCACAGCATAAGGAACTGTATTAAATGGTCACAGCATTAGGAAGGTTGAGAACCACTACCGTAGAGTATTCTTCTTGCTTAGAAAGGATGTGTGCTTGGCTACACTCTACAGTGGGTTGATGCTGATGCAGTTACAGTAAAATACAACAGCATCATTCCATTTCACCATCACTCCTGGCTCCATCTGCTTTGTGAAGGACCATAGCCTCCTTTGCTCGATTACAGCAACACACATATCACGCCTTGGTGTGTTATAGCACACAATATGGTTTTGTCCTTTACAATGTTTTCATTTTCAAAAGGGTGAGAACCCTTCCCATCCTGCACGGCATCATTTATTGTTTCTACTAAGATAAATTTAGCAAGAGTCTTTCTTTCTTTAACTAGAAAAAAAAAGTTTGTCTTTGTGTGTGAAGCATAGCTTTATTTTACCCAGAACATGTGGCCAACAAACTTTCCTCTTTAACATACACATATATGGTGCAAATGTCTACATTACATATATGTAATTCAATCATCCAATTGTTTTCTGACCACAATTTTCTCCTATCAGATGTTCATCCTTGCTTGTTCACGGTTGTCCTGCACATTGAGGATCAGTTTGCCCTTGCTGACTTAAAGGTTTCCTTTTCTCCATTGCCCAACAATGTGTCTGTGCTGCTGGGCATACCCCTCTACCGCTGTCTCTAAATACTCTCTCTGCTTTCTCTACTCCTCCCCTTTTTAAGGCGGCTGTTGAATGCGTGTGTGGTTGAATGTTTGGTCTCCTCTTTTTGGGCACTTTTGGCTCTCTAAGCCTCAGATCAGATATTTCCCATGGGTCTATCTTCCAGGTTACTCCTCTCTTTTACGATCTCAACTCTAGATGTGAAGTCAAACTGTAGAGTCTTTTTAATGGATTCTTCATGTCAATCTCTGGACTGTTGACTCAGTGTCTTTATACTCATTTTGTATAGTTGCTTTAGACTGTGGATTTGTTGAGTCCTTGACACAGCATATTTCTTTAATTTATACACTTAACTGTCTCACTTTTGAAAATATTAACTGCTTTGATGCCCTTAATTTTTGCTGAATCTTTTGATCTCTAGTTACAGGCTCTTCACTTCTGTTCTTGACATATCACATATGTTGTTGATAACTGGACATTTTCCCTATATCTCTAACATCATCACAAGCCACTTCATTTGTCGCCTTTAAAAATGCTTTATTTTATGCATATGTGTTTGCCTGAATGCATGTATGTGCTCCACATGTGTTCCGTGCCTGCAGAGACCAGTAGGTGGTTCATGGAGTTGGACTTATAGGTGAATGCTGAGCACTAAAACTGGGTCCTGTAAGAGAGTAGCAAGTGCTCTTAACCACTGAGACACTTCTTTAGCCCTTAGCCTTTGTTTTTTTTAATCTTAGGAATCTACCAACCTTTGGGTGACACTGGTTGATGCCTTGGTTTGCTTCTCTCTCTCTCTCTCTCTCTCTCTCTCTCTCTCTCTCTCTCTCTCTCTCTCTCTCTCTCTGTCTATCCACCCATCCACCTATTTATCTATTTATTATCAGTGTTAATTTTAGCTTGAATCCTGCACAGTTCCAGTAAAATGATATAGTTTGTGATCAGTCTGTAATTTAGGCAGAAATGGTGATGAAACCTTTAAACTCTTAACAGCTGTAGCCACTGAAGACATGATTATTGAGAGGCACATTTAGGATCAGGAAACGTGTGTGTTCCTCATCTTTTCATTTAAATAGGGCACTGTTGGGTCGTCATTGAACATGCCTTTAATATCTTTTTTTTTAAATTTTATTCGAATAACACTTTTTCATTTGTTTTACATACTGACCACAGTTTCCCCTCTCTCCTCTCTTCCTAATTCCTGTCCCTGCTTCTCATCTATCCCCTCTACTCTCACTCCTCTGCCTCTATTTCTTAATCAGCTGAGCACACAGAACTTATCACATCCCTCCATAACTTTCTTGTTTTAGAAATTCTCTACTAAAGTTGAAGTCTGTTCATCACTCACATGAGTGGGCTTACAACCTTGAAGCAGATGTTGTACATTTTCCCTTTTATTTCTAAACAAGTCCATCGTGGCTGTGGTATGGTGATATTTTATTTGTACTGAAATGTAATTTTATTTGTATGTTAATAAATAAAGTTGCCTGGGGGGTCAGAGCTAATAGCAAGCCATAGCAGAGCTGGGCATTTGTGGTGCATGCCTTTAATCCCAACACTTGGTAGGCAGAGCTAGGTAGATCTCTGTGTGTTCAAGGATACAGCCAGCATTGGAGACACATGCCTTTAATCTCAATACCATAGAAGACCTGGAGGGCTGTACAGACAGGCAGTGACGAGGCAGTCATGTGGTTGGGTTTACAACCAATGAGAAGGCAGAACAGAAAGTCTATATAAAGAAAAACAGACAGGAAGTAGGTCTTTTGGAGAGGTCTCTTGGCTGAAGAGGCTAGCTGCAGCAGGCGGTAAGGCTCTTAGCTCTGATCTCTTGGCTTTCTTCTTTGCATTGGTTCTGTGTTTCTTATTTAATAAGACCGTTGGTTACATCTACACTGTGGACCACCATATTTCTGAGAGTGAACTTTCTTCCTTCCTTCCTTCCTTCCTTCCTTCCTTCCTTCCTTCCTTCCTTCCTTCCTTCCTTCCTTCTTTCCATTTTCTGCCTCCCTCCCTCTCTTTCTTTCCCTTTTCCTTCTTTCCCTTTTCCTTCTCTCTCTCTTTTTCTTTCTTTCTTTCTTTCTTTCTTTCTTTCTTTCTTTCTTTCTTTCTTTCTTTCTTTCTTTCTTTCTTTGAGACAGGGTCTTTCTGTAGCTTTAGCTATCCTGTAATTCACTATATAGACAGGGCTGGCATTGAATTCACAGAGATCCACCTGCCTCTGCCTGCTCAATGCTGGGGTTAAGGGCATATGCCAACATGCTTAGCCTGAGTGTCAGTTTTCATATTGAATTCTAAGTTAGTTCAGCTCCCTCAAGACCAAGTCTTCTCCTGTAACATTCTACTCTGATTGGCCAAGGTGGCCTTAACATGTTTTCATTTACATAAATTTTAGAACTGTGGCTACCCTCCCTCCCTCCCTCCCTCCCTCCTTTCTTTCCTTCCTTCCTCTCTTTCTTTCTTCCTTCCTTCCTATCTAGTGAGTTTTATTTTCCTGTTGGCATAGTACAATACCCCAACAGAAAGCAACTTAGGGGCAAAAGGGGTTTATCTATCTTAAAGTTCCTGACAGGATACCTCCCACCGTGCTGGGCATGGTATGGCTGCAGAACAGAAAGCTGGCCTGGACAATGGGAATCAGAGAGAAGAGAAGTGAGCCCAAGCTATACACAAACCTCGAACCCCCATCATCTCTAGTGACGTACTTCCTCTAGCCAGGCTCCACCTCCTAAAAGGTTCCACAACCTCCTGAAAGTGCCACCAGCTGCAGACCACATGTTCACACACAGCGGGGGCAAATATTTCATGTTCAAATCACAGACAGCCTTGGTTTTTCTCTTTCTTGGAGCATTTCTTTTAGGAAAATTGAAAAGATTCTTTACTTCTCTGCCCTGTTGAATTTTAGTCTTCTCCCACCTCTTGTCGTTCCCAAGGACGAAAGCGGTAGGATATAGGTCTTCAAATGTATTAGACATTCTAATAAGGAGGCAATGTCATAGAGGAAAACTGGGCTCCATCTAACAGTGTTTGTGGAAACACTTTAAATCCCAAATAGCGAACAGAAATCCTCCACCCACATCACTCAGCTGCCACCCAAGGGTCCTCCAGTGCTTTCTCTCTTAGGGTTTAAAACCTCTCCCACCTCTTGTTGAAGCGTATTGGAGTCATTCTTCCCACTGATTGCAATCATCTGGAATAAATTCTTCTCTGCCCCTTTAACTCCACTCTATACAATTTTTCTTTCACACAGCTGAGCCATGAGCAAGGACTCTGCAGATTCTCGATGCTCTTACCTGAAATTCTGCTGCATTAAGGAGAGTCGATGTTCCTGAATTTGTTGCTTGTCTCTGCTTAATTTCCCCAGCATGAATGGTGATCTTTGACAGTGTGTCTAATAGAAGCCATATTTGTTAAGGGGGAGAGGCATCTGTTGACCTTTTCATTTGCTGTAGCTTCCCTTCCAAAATGTTCGTGAGTCTAAATTCAGCATCTTTGGGAGAAATAGTTCATCACCTCTGGGAAACACTCTGTAGGGTTTCTGAACACAGATAATTTATTAAAAAGAAAAAGTCTGTTCCCTCACCATTTCTATATCTCGGAATATTTGACAATGCAGAGGAGGCCTTCCTCGAATTTGTCCTGTGCTCAGTCTCTCTACTCTGCAGTTTTCTCAGCAAAATGTTCCTTCTGAGAGCTTTGTACCCATCCTTCTTCTCTCTCTCCTTCATTATCTTAACTCATTTGTCACATTTCAAATGTACATGGATCCTATTCAGTCTTTTTTATATAAAAGACTTCATACTTCAAAAAGAATTAGTTAAGAAAAGGATCAAATTGTAACTTCTCTCATACATTCTTTTAAATTTTACTTTTATGTGTGTGGGTGTTTTGCTTGCGTGCATATCTGTGCACCACGTGTGTGCCTGATATCCATTTGGCTAGAAGACAGTGTCAGAACCCTTGGGACTAGAGATACAGATGGTTGTGAGTCTCCATGTCGGTTTTGGGGAACAAACCCAGCCCCAATGACTTCATATTTTTAATTTTCACCTACTATGTTGGTTTTGTTGATCCATCAAAGGCTAATAACTTATCTCCGTGGTTACCAGAAAGAAAAAGTACATACTTAATTCAGTAGCTTTACCTATGAAGATCCCTTATTTCATGATGACAAGACCAGAAATTCAGGTACCATCCAGAATGTAGATGGTACCACTCCATGGGCTGAGATTTGACACTGAACAGAAAAGAAAAAAAATGAGACAATAAGCTGAGCACTAACACCCCTCTGCCTCTGTTTCCTGTAGATACAATGGGAAGCCCACTGTAAGTCATGCTTCCTGGATAATAGTTCTAAAGGTCATTCTAAAGGTCAGTTGATATTGCAACAGTAGTAGATAAATCCAGCCTACAGTCCTTTGAGATTCTTGACGGCTGCTTAAGCTCAGCAACTTGTTTACCTTCCAATGTTAACTGTCCTGGGTTCACTCTCTGATCTGATAGTTCATTATTCTTCTTTAGATTTTTTTAGATGTACCTTTCCAACATTATTTGTTGATAATTTTATTTCTTAGCACTCGAATTCTTCCATACTTTGTGTGTGGACAGGTTATGTGTGCATATGTGAAACTTTGCAGTCGTTATTTGTGGTTCTTAATCTTGACTATCAATTTCATGGGATTTGAAGTCATCTAGAAGACATGTCTTTGGGTGTGTCTTTAAGGGTCCTTGTGAAGAGGTTTAGCAGATGAGGGAATGATCTTCCTGAAGGTAGTGGCACCATTTCCTGGGCTGTGTTTCGAGACTGAATAACAAAGAAAAACTGAAAAACTGAGCTGAGGATTAGCTTTCTTCTCACTCTGCTTCCTGACTGTGGATAGAATGTGATCGGTCATCTCTTGTTCCAGCCTCTAAAATTCCCCACAATGGTGAACTGCACCCTTAAACTGTGAGCTAAATCAGCCCCCAATTCCTTCTTTAGGTTGCTTTTGTCATAGCAATGGAAAAAGTAACTGATTTAGAAAATGATATGGTTACAGCTGGACATGTTTAGATCTGGGAGTAGTCTACAATTTATCTCTATATAATGAGAAGATGAAATTGAGACACCAAGAATTTTAGACAGATGGTAGCATAAAAGTAACATATTCATTAAATAAATAACAGTTACAGTTACTGCTTATTCATCGTGGTGTGTACCTGGAGTTGTTCTTAAGTCTTTGGGTTAATGAGTTATTTAGTTTTTACATTTGTACTGAGGCAGGCACTGTCATTATTATCTTGTAAATATGAGCGTTAGAAACATAGTCTCAGGGTTATATGTGATAACATAAGAATAACTAATGTGCATGCTCCCCCATACACAGCCAGAGTCAGGTACTGTATCAAGATATGTTTCACAGTAAAATAATACACCGAAACAATCCTATGAAATCCAGCATCTGTTGTAATTGCCATCCTCATGATGCACAGGAGTACACAAAAGCCTGCAGATGTTAAATGACGTGTGGGTATGATGTAGCATTAGGAACTTTATTCTGCTTCTCTGTCAGGGGAGTGGAGCTGGTGTTTGCATTCCCATCCCTAGGAACCAGAGACTGTGCACGGCCCCTGCACACCACTCCCTTACAGACCAATGTTTTGGGGTTGAATTATTGAAGTTTGAGATTGCAAGAAACTTCAAAAATGACCATTTTAGGAAAACTCTATTTGCCTTTATTTTTAAAAGTCCTCTCTAAAATGTCGGCCATTTTCTTGTAAGCTCTGTGGGATTAATCCTAACAGAGGCTATCTGCCCCGGAAGTGACATATTCTGTCTTTAGGCAATATTATTCGAAATGATGTATGCATCTAACATCCTTTAAGCCTGAGCTTTTGCTCTGAACTCATGAGAATGAGTTTTATTTTATTTCCATCACTGGATCCTTTTTAACATATATAACACTGTTCTAAGTTTCCTGGCAATCATAGGCTCTGACCTTCTGCTCAAGCTAACTTATACATTTCTCTCATCAAGCCTGAAGCATGTTTCAGATGTGTGCTGAACAGTCTAACATACAGTAGGACTAACAGATTGAATCTAATTCCTGGAAATGCTATAGGAAGCTGGTGAAGTGAATGTTCTAGATTGTCAACTTTATGGCACTTTAGAATCACCCAGGAGACACAAACCTGGGAATATTGGTGAGGGTACTTCCGAACAGATTTAACAGAGAAAGAGGACATACTCTGAATTTGGGTGCACGGTACAGTCTCTAGTGAGTTGTTTAGTTTTTACACAAGGTGTCAAGAGACTAGGATGAATGATAAGACCAAAAAAGAGAGAGCGAGCAGAGCGCCAAAATTCACCTCTGACTGTCTCCTAATGCAGAATGCCTGCTCCACCATTATGGATGATGTCACACAAACCATCAGCCAGGATAAATCCTTCTCATCTAAACTTGCTTTGGTTATCTGTTTTGTCATAGCCAGGAGAAAATGAACTATCACTACTAGCTAAAAGTCTGGATGTGGGCAGGAGTGATGGCTCAGCACTTGAGAGTGTATAGTGCTCTTCCAGAAGCATGGAGTTCTGTTCCTGGCATTCAAGTGTGGCAGCTCACAACTGCCGATGCCTCCTTGTGGCTTCCACGGGACTCTGAACACACACATATACATATACATATGCACACAGATACACACACATATATAAAAAAATTTTTAAATTAAAAACAATGCTCTTAAGGGGATAGGTGCTAAAATCTGCTATCTAGCTTTATTCTTCCAAGAAAATCAATTTGGACATATTTCCCCAACTCTCCATGTCTCAGTGTCCTTTTTGATCAAACATGAATAACACTTGTGCCTTCTTTGTTGAGTTACTAGAGGATTAAATGTAATCACCAGTTAGACATGGAGAAAACTGCCTGCTGTGTAAGCCTGAAATCAGAAACTATATATATATATATATATATATATATATATATATATATATATATATATATATGATATTAGTTAAAAATGGAAGGTTTGCTGTGTACAGACATTGACACAGCAAAGAAGTTTAGTCTACATTCTCAAAGGACTTCCACTTAAAATCCGATTTCATATTTCTTGTGAATTGACCTATGGTTGCGTTTGACTCTGGAACACCATAAATCATGTCATGCCATGGGCGCATAATTAGATGTCCAGGGAAAAGCCACAAGCTGCTTCTGGGAAATGAAATCTTCCCCACTCTGCTCCACCCCAATTTCAGTTATTTAGTCACATCTTTTGGAGTCGCGATTGAGTTTTCTAGAGAACGGCTCTCTGTCTCCGTGTGTTACGTGTTCACGAGAAGCCTTCCATCTGCATCCTCAACAAGGTCATTGATCAAACACACAGTGGAGCAGAGTCAGAGACAGAGCCTGCAGCAATCAGTTAATGCACTCTATTCGGGGAGTCATTTGCTCACTCAGAAATCCACCTAGCTGTACTCACTCGCAATATTTCTTAATTTTGTTAATAAGACACTATGGGAGAAATCTGAGGGAGGCTTATCTAGATCCAAGTGTCTATTATCAATTTATGGCATTACCTGCCTGGTAATCCCAAGTCAATTTTTGAAATAAAAAAGAAGTAAGCTTATTTGAGAGCAGTTATTCTCAGATAACCCACATGCCTCTGGTAATTACTGCCTTCTCAGAGGGCTCTCAGAAACCTCCTGGAGACTCACTTACATAATCGAAGGAGGTGTTGATGGTAACTTGCCTTCTGCACTTTGGGATCTGTCTCTGCTTCCTTTTGAAAGTGGAGGCTTCCTTTTATTTTTATTTCTGTCACGAACCCCTTTGCCACATCAACTGCCAAGGTAGATAAAGGCAGCTTAGATGTCTCCTTCCCAAATTTAGAGTTTTGGAGTTTAATTTCTCAAGGTCTCCACTCAGTGCATTTACTGACACCCCCTGAAACCACCAGTCTGCTTTGGAGCACACTTCCTGATGCCTCTCTAGCCCTTGTCCATCAAAACTCTCACTTGGGAAAAGTTGTTGTTATACCACATGGTCTTTGTTTTGTTTGTCTGCTTGATTCTTCTTTAATATTCTTTGAATTTGTACCATTTCTATTGTTTCTGACTCCAGTTTTCCAGATTGTTCTCCTAGGTCCATGACATTTGTGGGTTTCTTTAAACATGGACCCTCCTTTTGTATGTCCAATCAAAATTTTCTATAAATATATACTGAATATCCATCATTGTCAGGTACTGTTCTAAGCATTGAGGGTACAATAGTGAAGGACACACACACACACACACACACACACACACACCACACACACACACACACACAAACACCCTGCCCTTTGCCTCATAATCTATTCTCTGCTGCAAGTCCTTGCTTAATGAAATTATCACTGCATTTTTCCCACCTAAGGGTCCTTTTCTTTTATTATGTTGAGCTTTAAGGTAGACGAGCATCATTCCACCCTTTTGGATTGTCTCTTTGTAAGGATTTTTTAAAATTTTATGTATGTAAGTGTTCCCCTGTGTTATGTGTGTGTTTGGTGCTAGAGGTCAAAGGAGCCTGTCAGTTCCCTGTGGATGATGGTTATAGATAGTTGTGAGCTACCCTAGGGGACCTAGGAACCAACACTAGGTCCTCTGCAACAGCAGCAAGCACTCTTAACCAAGAAGCCACCCCTCCAGCCTTTTGAATTATCTTTTTAATAGAGTCCTGGAGTCTTGGTGCTATAGTCCGCTTTTCTGGGATATCATTATTGAAGTTGGAAGGCTGAATATTTATGTCTGTATCTACTTCTTATAACATTTCCCTCCTGTAATGTTTCTATAATGTGAGCAGATTAGAAAAAATATGGAATCAGTAGGCTCTGTCCTCATTTATGCTTATTAGGATTTTTTATTTTGTTTTTCTTTTTAAAGACAAGATCACATGTAGACCAGGGTGGCCACAAATTTGCTATGCAGCCAAGGATCATAGTCTTCATATGGTTCTATTATCATTCTTGGGGTTTTTTTGTGAACTTATTATAACACAAGATATTTTGCCAACTCACAAAAAGTTTTACTTAGTGCCTAATGAGCTGTGATTTAGCTGATCTCTCTCTTCTGCATGTGGTCATATGTTTTCCTGCTAATTTAAAATGCTATTGTCTTCTAGAAATAACACTATACTGGTCTCTGGCATCCTTGGGGTATGGACCTGGAGTATGCTGCAGTTTCCCCTGGACCTGGCAGGTAAATGTATTCATATTTGTATATAAAAAACAGAAAATTATGACTCTTAAATATAAACCATCCTAGGATGAAGGAGGCAGTTGAGAGAACTCATGCTTTGATAACCTAGTGTTAGCTCTACTCCAACTTAGAAGGAAGGTAGGCTGAAACTCAGGAAAGCCAATTGTGGACCTGCTTTGTTGTGTGGTTGAGCCCAAGATAAATGAGTGTAGTCAGGCCTGGTGGTGTGTACCCTTAATCCCAGCACTCTGGGGGTGGAGACAGGAGGAGCAGGAGTTCAAAATCACCCTTGGCTATATAGCAAGTCTGAAGTCAACCTGGTATATATAAGATTCTGTTTCCAAAAAGAACCTCCCAAATTAATAATAATAATAATAATAATAATAATAATAATAATAATTAGTATTTGAGCAGTTAACTATACTGCTTTGCATTCAACTCAACTAATACTTCTATTACTTATTATCTGTAATCCTGCCAAAATTGATTAAGATGTATGTGCCTCAGTTTTTCATCGGTGAAATGGGATGACACTCACAGCAGTTCAAGGGATGACTCAATAATGTAGTGAGTGCTTAATGACCCGTTGATGTGCAGTCTCCATATTTTCAGCCAGTCACATTGTGAGACCCCAAGGTAAGAGGTGCAATGTCAAGCCCCAGGTGCAAAGTTATGATTCTCTTAATGGCGGCCTGTATTCTAACTTTAAGGAATACGTGCATCGTTGAGGGTCGGCAAAAGGTGAACTGTTCGGCTGGCATTCCATAATATTGTTTTCCTATGGCTGTGCTTTCCCACAGTATGGTACCCAACAGCCACACACAGCTGGGTGGATTGGTATTAAATAAAACGTAAGGAACAACTCTTCAGTGACCCTGGCCATATTTCAGCTTCTCCATTGCCACATGTGGCCCTCATGTTGGACAGCAAAGATATGAAAATGTTTTTTAGCATCATAGAGTTCTATTGAATGGTTCCAGCTTGGAATCACACCCTGATTTTTGGTCTGCTAGAAATGTGACTTGGCAACTCTTGTCCTTGGTTCTTTACTCTGGAGGAGCCTCCAGACGGTAATACTTCTTTTTCTTAATCGATTTTATTCTTTGCGACACTCTTCCTGTTGGCTTCAGGGTGAGAATAAGACAGAGTATGTGAATGTAGGGGTCCACACCAATAGATTCAGAGGTCTTGTGAAAATTTTGGGTCTTAAGCACATACTTTCTTGGATAAAATTGTTTCCTGAATGGATGGGAAGAGTTGCCTGACTTTTTTCAAATGGGTGTGGGGGTGGGGGGGTGGGGGGGGTTGGGCATGGTGGTGTACTCCTTTAATCCCAGAACTCTAAAGACAGGGGTGTGCAGATCTCTGAGTTTGATGCCAGACTGTTCTACTTTGTGAGTTCCAGGCCAGCCACAGCTACATATTAAGAACCTTTCTCAAAAAGAAAAAAAAAGGAAAATACCAATCCAATTACAGATTAATAATCACAAACAAATATATGCAAACAACATGCAGATGTTTTGCTGAAGTGTGCCTTAGGTACATGGTACTGGTTACCCAGCTAGAAGCCAGCCAGCTGCTGTTCTGATAGACTCCTGGGCTCCATCCTTTGTAGAGTGAGTAATACCCTTGGGGGAGGGGGCCCTGCCAGGAGGGATTCCCTGAGCATGGCTTCTCAAAAAAAGGCACTCCCTGACCTTGCCCGTGTCTCTCTTCTGTCGCTCACTCGCCCTCTCCTCTCGTGTGGTTCGCAGACTTGCTAAGAAAAATTTTATTTAAGAAAGAAATTGTGTAAACGTTCGGAGGTGATAATGCTATGCAGCTGTTTGAAAAACAAAGACCAAATGTCACTTCTGACTAAACGGCTATTGTACTCTCCAACAAGCAGTACATTATGTTCACCCCCTATCAAAGGCGCTTCATGATAGCTGCAGCACGCCCTTGCTGGATTGAGACATTCTTTGTTGGAAAACTCCAAATGGAAGGCTTTATTATTACAAAAAAGGATTATTTTCTACCCTTGACCCCGAGTTTAATTTACATCTTTGAAATTAAAACAAAAGTTTCATCTGTTGATGGAGTCTCCTTTTGTTCAACTGGCCAAAAAAAAAAAAAAAAAAAAAAAAAATCCGCAATTATTCTCAGTCTTTCTTTTAAACTGGGAAACAAAAGCAGAAAAAAAAAATGAGGACAAAATGAAATAATGGCCTTTATTTGGGCTCCCACACAAATACACACCATCACCCCCATTAGAAAAGTATGTTTAATGTGAGTGAAAATTGAATTTGGATTCTGAGCACTTAGTAGGAATTAGGGACATTCTAGAGAAAGCTCCTGCGATGGTCCGGCTGGGAACTCTGTCATCCATATACTGCACTTACCAGTCAAGAAAGTCCGTCACCCATTCCACTAAGAGGGAGACAGAAGGAAGAAGCAGAGACAGAAAGGGAGACAAGGTGCTAGTCTAACAGAAAACAAGCCAATGACTAGAGACCCCGTCTTAGGATTCCTGCTATCCTAGATTTCAATGGAGAAACTGAGGCACCCGGAGGTTCTGCAGCACAGCCAGTCTCTCGATGCTAGAGAGTGAAGCCGCCGAGAGAGAAATACCAGGCTTCTTGACTTGAGGCCTCCTGAGTACAGACAGGTCTCTGTTGCCTTCCCGCTCTGCCGACCTCAAACACACACACACACACACACACACACACACACACCAGTTTCCTTTACATATTATGCTCTTTAGTCTATTTAATTGGTCCTTCCCTCCCTACAGGGAGGTTGAAAGATGATGCAAAACCTTTAAAGTGGATGGAACCACGTGGCCAGGATGCAGAGGCCTGAGGTGGGGAAAAATCTCCTCTGTTCCTCCCAGGATTAAACTCCATCCTTCACAATCAGACCATCCATCGTTAGTGATTTTTCAGCCTTCTCTTTCCATCTTGCATTTCTGAATGGTAATCGTTGTTGCCTTCCTTTTTCAGTCCAGTTGAAACTGGTCTGCCCCTCCTCTGTGAAAGCCAGGGGCTTCCTCAGGCTGTTCCTGTGCCAGTACAGTGCGGATCTATGGACCATTGGCCTCAGCTTCTTCATCCAAGATGGCCCCTTCCTCGTCGTGCGCCTTGTCCTGATGATCTATTTCAAAGTGATCAACCACATGCTGGTGTTCTTTGCTGTGAAGAATTCCCTGGTGATGGCACTGCACTTCTACCGGCTGGTGGCGTTGATCATGGCCACCCGTGCTTCCATGCAAGGTCGTCCAGAAAGCCTCCAGACAGGGCACAGTGGCCCAGACCAACCCTCTGAAAGTGGGCCCAGTGACTGGGAGGACACCTCCAGAGAGGCCCTGCCTCTGCAAGCCTCGCCTGTCACCTCCGAGGAGTCCTACTCCAGCCATACCTTAGTTATTTGTTCCCAGCACGCAACGCACCGGGAGGCTTAACTCCTCTTCTTTTTATAGAATAATTCTCTCTTTACCCCCATCCCCCTGCCCACACCCAGTTTTTTTTTTTTTGCATACAACAGTTTTTAAGGAAACAACATGAAAAGATGATCCTGTATCAGAGTCAACGTACTCTTTATTTTTTCATCTGAATGGAAGAAACTTGGATGGGTGGCTGTTGTTACAACCTCCTGTGATGATAGCGGACATGCTAAGAACCACTGTAAGTGATTGGTTCTATGGGACGGTTTGGAACGTTGTAGACAGGGGTGTCATAGCGTACCCTCCAAAGATTTAGGGCTGACAACTACCATCCCCACCACCAATCCTCCGGGGTGACCTGGTTATACAGAAGCCTTTAACGGTGGCTAGACTGTCAGACTCTCTCATCTGATCTTCTCTGCGTTGAAAAAAAAAATGTATATTCAATGAACACAGAACAAATGAGGGGGGGAACACGTTTAAAATCAGCTTGCCATGGGATGGAAGCTGGGAACAGGTGCTGTCCATCTTCTTCAGTACAGAAAATAGCCATGGTCACTGCACACGTCCTCCCAGGAATCTTCTTCTTCTGGACCAAAGTGGTATTCGGCCATGGTACCTTTGCTCTTAGAGAGGAGTGACAGCTTTGGGCTTGGGTAGCACAAGGTTGACAGCAGGCCATTTCGGTTTGAATACCAAGTGAGTTAACTTTTTCTACATTGTCAAGGTGCTCCACGTGATCAGGTTCCAGGGAGCCCTGGCACGCAGTGATGAAGGTATCTGTGGCCCTTAGTGTTGCCATGGTTTCTGGTAGCTGCCAGGAGCCACTTCAGGAGTAGCAACAGTAGCAGCGTAAGTCACAGCTCCTGGGAAATGCCATCCCTGGCTCCAGTGTGGTTTCAGGAACAAGGTGATGAGAGATGGTGCCAGCCTCATGCACAGGGCCTCCATCAATGTTGAGAATCACCACATGGTACCCTATCACCTCCTGGGAATTGTGGTGGCTTTGTTTCCCATGACTGAAATAGTCTTCCCCTTCCTTTACACATCTCTATGCATTCTGGGTGGAAATGATTCCAAACCTTTGGAAGCAGCTCTTGCTTTTAAATACGTGGTGAAAACTGGACTTGGCAATCTAGTAAACAACTCTAAAACTGTGCTGTTAGAGTTCAAGACATCAATCAGGCCACACTAGCATTCCCAGGAACTCAGAGACATTTATTCAGGGAACTTCTTAAATTAGATGTGACTGTTAGATGATCAGTTGGGATATTTTTTTATCTATGAATTTCTAATATAGCATGGTATTTATCCATCACGTTTGATAACACGTTTTATAAGCAAATTCTATTTTACACAAAACCACAACTGTTTTCTAATAATTTCTACTTCTTTTATTCCTTGTGCTTTCCATTTTAACAATGTCACGGTTGTAAAATGTGCAGGAAACAAATGGAATGCATTTATAATTTTTTCATAATAATTGTATGCAAGCTAAGGTCAAGATTGTATTTATATAAAGTGAAGAATGTGACAGTTTTGAAGGGGTGTCATTTAAAATTCTTAGCAATGAGACTTGGGGAGATGCCTCATGGTTAAGAGCATGTATTGCTCTTGCAGAGGATTGGAGTTCATCCTAATGCCCACTGCCCAGGGCTTGCAATGCCCTCTTCTGGTCTTTGTGGCCACTGACTGCACTCATGCACAAGCACACACATATACTTGCACACACACACACACACACACACACACACACACACACAGAGAGAGAGAGAGAGAGAGAGAGAGAGAGAGAGAGAGAGAGAGAATAAAAATATTTTAAAATAAAATACTCAGCAATGGGAAGCAAAGGGGGAAAAGTAATAATACCTGCTATTTGTCAAACTGCCTCAGCCTTCTCCTGCACTGCTGGCTGCTTTGTGCTGAATACCTTCTCCCATGACATGCATGGACCACTTCTTCCTGCCTGTTTGCTCACAGCATATTTTTTGTGTGTGTGTGATTTATCTTTTTCCCAGAAAAACAAACACTGAGCCCCTAAAAATAGAACATAGAGTAGTATGACTATTGCAAGGATTTTTTAAAGTGCTTTCAAATCTGAGGCTTGGCTTGGTTTCATGACTTTCTAGTGTTTAAATGAAGTATTTTGTAATTAGCCCTCCTCCTCGGGCCTGTCCAAAATCTGGCTTAACTTAGAATGCCAGGAAGTCAGAGAGCACCGAGGACCAGCTTGGTAATTAATGGATGGTCAAAAATAGATACACAGTCTTCAAGGCTTTTCCAGGAAAATCTGCTAAAGGCAGCATTTAGCCTAACTGCCAGGGTTTCCATTTCCTTATGCTGGCTGCTTTGATCATAGCAAAAATGTCTGTTGCTTAGTCTAGGTTTTTATCTCCGATGAAAAGTTAAAAATGTATTTGGTTAGTTGTATGTTTGTAATCATTACTATTATTTTACCCTTTAAAATGGTATGTTTTTATTGTAGACTGGTACACACTGTAAATGTTTTGGATCTCCAAGTGCTTGTCATAAGCTGATCGGAGCATCAGTCATCTCCCATATGTCAGCATCTGGAGACATGTTTACATTTTATTTGTAGTGGGAGAGCTTACATCAAGTAGGATGCAGACTCTGTCCTCCGTCTCCAGCCACAGAGCATGCCAAATCCCAACCCCTGAGGATGGTGGGGGCTCACTTACAGTTGCTGGAGACATTACTGGTTGATTAAAGTCCAATCAAATATCCTTCCTATAAACATGTTCTTCCATTTGTGAGAAAGCCCAGCATCCATGTTTATATGATGCTGTGTGTGGACACACCTCAGGGTCCTCTCAGGCCTCATACATATTGACTGAGTCTTAAACGCCACAATACCATGCTTAGGATGAGCATACTGCTCTGTCTTTGATTATCCTGCCATGTTCTGTTGCAGTTGTAAATGACAGTGTTGGAATGTGGAGGCTTGAACTAGTCCATAACATTGGAAGCTTCCAGGGAGAAGTCCAAGAGAATTATGCCACTGGCTCTGTTGTCCCACCACAAGCCCTTCAGCAGCCATGAGGACATGTCCAGATAATGATGGGATTCACTACTATCCACACACCTCTTTATTCAACAGGAGCCATTCAGAGCTCTGGGAAGGCACACCTCACAGGTGTGAACCTGTTAGGATTGTCACGGTCCAGAGTTCAGTGTGGACTCTAATCATATTGGGCATTTAGCACCAAGAGCTGTTAGCCAGATTCTTCAATGAAAAGACAGAACTGGTGAGATGAGGCCCGTCGACCTTCACTCCACTCCAGGACTCCTTAAAGTTAGACGGCATAGCCTTACAGATCAAACAGCCTTGAATTATGAGATAAAAAGACACTGCTGTTTTCTAATTCTAGGCTTTGCTTTTCACTTAGTGGAACTTTTGATCTGTCCTCAGACATGTCTGATTAGGGCTAGACCAGGCAGCTGGAGGCTCCATTTAACTTTCAGGATGGCAACAGCAGCTTCACAATGATAGAGGAATGAGCCACCATGGCCTTCTACTTTATCGGTTTTTGTCTTTGAGATCATTTTTACTGAAACAATATGTGAGTGTATTTTCTGTGAGTATTTCTATATTTTCTGTGATTTGCCTTTTTGTTTTATTATGAACATTAAATACTTATATACAGCTTTCTCCCAGTACTTTTTTTTTTTTTTTCCTACTCTGTGTGTTTCTCTACTGTAACTCATTTCCTTCATGGTTTTTAAGCTCTGGCTTAATAAGTAAAACTGATCTATTTTGAACATGATTAAAGTGGCATTTCCAACCAGCGAGCAAAGAATGACCAATTTTATAAATGATGTTGGAAAATGTTGCTATCCATCTGGAAAACATAAAGTGGGATTTTTATCTCATGAAATCTATAGAAATAAATTCCAGATGGATTAAATCTCATTGTAAAATGAAAACTATAAATATTGGATGGAAATACAGAATGTGTCTTGAGCATGTGGGGGATGGGCAACTTTCTCTGAAGCAAGACCTAAAACCCAGAAGTGGTTGGCTGGTAGACTTTTCTACATGAATGTTTAGCATTTCTGAGTGGCAAAGAGTATTATGAACATACCAATTTGGAGAAACTAAAAGAAAAAAAAAGCTGATGTAGCCAATAAAGAGAAGGGTAGATATTGAGAAGGAAGAGCCAAAGGTATATTTATCCATAAAAGACTGAGCATCTAAAAATTACTAAGACCTAAGTAACAATTTAATAACTTACTTAAAAGTAAACAAACCCAATAGCATGCATGAACAAACAACATTCAACTAACTTTTGAACAGATTTCCATTACAATATGAATTAAGGCCTTAAAATGTGTAAGTTTAAACTTCAGATTATTTAGAAAAGTTTCGAATGATGCTGAGAGTCATAAATGAGTAAGTTACCAAGTAGACATATTCTACTGGGCGGTAATAAGAGGCACTGATAATTTAGAAGTGCCAAGTTCTTCTGAATTCATCTGCAGATCTGACATCATCTCCATCACATTAGTAAAAAAATCCTTTTTGCATGTATGTATGTGTGAGCATGTGTGAAAGCCTTCACAGTTGTCAGGTGTCTTCCTCAGTTGCTTTACACATTTTGTTGACTAAGGCAGGATCTCTCCATGAACCCCGTACTAGCTAATTCGTCAGTCAGTCCAGCCAGCCAGTCTGCTTGTTTCCACATCCCAGCACTGGGATTACCAATTGCCTGCCATACAGGAAGGCATGTTCATGAACCCTGCAGATTCAAATTCTGCTTCTCTTGCTTATAGGGCAAGTGCCTTACCCACTAGACCATCTTCCCATTCCAAGTCTTTAATTTCTAGTGACTACTATCAACTTTAACAACAAGCTTTACATTCTAGTGACCACTTCTTATGCTAGAAAGAATATTTCGTAATAAAATAAGAACAAAAGAATAGTTGGAACATGTTTTTAAGAGGCAAATGGGAGGGTGATTTCAGTATATTTAACTACATTACACAGTTACAATAGACAAGACAATTTGGTTCTGTCATAAGAAGAGGCAAGCCAAAAAATTGAATGGAATAAAGTCAATAAATATGCTGAACTATGTAAGGGATTCAGCTACATGATAAATCACAGGCCAGGAGTAGAATATTATGAATAGTTTAGGTTTTGTAAAATATTAAATTGGATCTTTACTTCAATCCATATGTTGAAAATACTTCCAGATGGATCAAGTGATTAAAGATTTAGAATTAAAAAAACATAGAGAATGTTGCCTTTGTACTTAAAATGGCAAGAATGACTTTTTAATAAGACATAAAACAAGGCTGCAGAGGGGATTCACACAGCAGCTCATGGAAAATTAGGCATCATAGGAACATCCTAAGCAAAGAAAGCTGACCAACAGACTAGTCAAGAGAAAAATAAAACAACAAACGGGGAGGATGGCCTTGCCACAAGTATACCTAAGTATGAGTTTTCCTGAAGAATAAACAGCTCCCAGAAATAAGGGGGGGAAAAGGAAAACGCCACTGGAAACCAAAAACAGGAGCCAAAGATTTAGCATATGATTCCAGGCAGCGTGAATAAAGTCATGAAATAAGCCGCAACAAAATAGCATTTGTCAAACGAAAACTAAACTATGAGTAAGAACTTTTCACATGTTGTGCAGAAAAAGAGGCCACATTTCTTGGGTGGTGCTACAATAGGCGGAAGCTAGGAGGAGGTACCACTGTTCACGGGCAGTGAGGGTCCATACTAGTTCACTTTGACAATAGAACTCAGAGATGGAAATTAACATTTGTGATCTGACCTAGCAACTCCATGTCTAAGCAACCATCCTATGGTTGTATGCATGCAAAATGTGAGAGCAGGCAGTCCCTGGAGTAATGAATTAACAATGTAGATATGATACCCTACCAATTTCAGAAAGACTGATTGATCTAAAATCAGTGGCAGAAACAATCACTTAGAGATTTTTTTTTTAAAATTAAAGATGAATGCAAATTTGTGTGTTGCTCTTTTTGTGTTAGTGACACCTGCATAAGTAGCTAATAAGAGTGAAACAATACTTATTTTAAAAATTATAGACACTTCTGACTTTTTTTTTTTAAAGATTTATTATATATACCTTGTTCTGCCTGCATGCCAGAAGAGGGCACCAGATCTCATTACAGATGGTTGTGAGCCACCATGTGGTTGCTGGGAATTGAACTTGGGACCTCTGGAAGAACAGCCAATGCTCTTAACCACTGAGCCATCTTTCCAGCCCAACACTTCTGACTTTAATTTACTTTTATGCTCTTTACTTCTTTATTAAAGACATATCTGTCTTCATTAAGGGTCTGATTTTTTTTTTTTTTGCCTGCATGTATGTATGTGCACCATGGGTATGCAGTGCCTGTGGAAGCCAGAAGAGGGTGTCAGATCCCATGGAACTGGAGTTGCAGATGGTTGCTGAGAACCAAACCTGGCCCTCTGCAAGAGCAGCAAGGGCTATTAGTAGATGAGCCATCTCTTCATCTCTTATACTTTTTATAGCTTGGATTTTAGAAATGGACAAATTACCTTCCATACATAAAAAACAATTATCAACAAAAGAAAATCTTGTTACCTTACAATCTTTACAAGAATCTTTTCTCTTGTATAGATACATTGATATCATTTTACAAATAAAGCAGCTATCATTTCTATTTAATCCAAGAAAATAAAGACCTCACCACTGTAATCAAGAAAAATCCCATAGAACACTTGATAAACCAACAGCTTAGACCATGTCAAATTATGCTTGTCTCATGAAGTATTGAATAAATGGGAAATGAAGTCATCATGAGTAGATCTATAATAGTCCAGAAAATCAAACATACTAAAGGATTCACTGGGTCCTGATGGATAAGCATCATAGAGATTGTGTTGTAATTACTAATCCAATAAATCCTTACTCTCTGACATTTGTGGAGTCACCAAAACAAACCATACAGAAATGTAGCTTTGAGTTACATAGCAAAACTTATTTTCTGAAGAAAGACAGAAAATTGAATGGAGCCTTGGGGGGAGAAGAC
This sequence comes from Peromyscus leucopus, assembly GCF_004664715.2. Lineage (NCBI taxonomy): Eukaryota > Metazoa > Chordata > Mammalia > Rodentia > Cricetidae > Peromyscus > Peromyscus leucopus. The sequence continues at coordinate 26,785,858 of NC_051084.1, read as the reverse complement.
TTCTGAAAGAATCAATGTGTTCATTTCCAAGTCCATTTTCACAGCTCATCTAATTTGAGTATGTAGCCTATTCTAGATTTTGTCAAATATTTACTAAATGTACAATGGGTTGTGGTGCATGATCTAATGGGTCATATGCAAATCTGATCAAATCATGGAGCAAAACAAAAATTCCTAAGCCAACCATATGTCAGATACCATATAGACTTCATATCCAGTGAAGAATCTGGGCCAAGGAAAATTGGAGCTATAAGAAAAATATGTTTTCTCTGTGGAGACGATGCTCAGCTCCTGCCAATCATGTGGCTGGAAAATTCAGATGGCTGTGGTTCTGGTATCTTGGGGGTTGTTCCTACCTTCTGGCAAAGATTGCTGCTCTCTATTACTTAAGGGTTCCCATGTGACCTGAGTGACAGATCGTAGCTGGGTCAAAAGCTAAAATGATGTCATCAGCTGTCTCGGTTTCAACTGGTTCGGATGACTAGTGGCTTTTCCTGGTTTATCTAAGTCAAAGTTTTTTTTTTTTTCTTTTTTACAGATACCGTGTTTGCTCTATATATCACAGACGCAGCATGCACATTCTACAAGGAGAACTCACTGGCTCTTCCGCTCAGGCACCAGTGGCAGAATCACAGGCATCTATGGCTCTTTCTCTCTGTTCTTGCTTCTCATTCCTAAACAGCCCCCAGTTTTGCAAGGTGTTTGCATGGTTGCTTCTGCTTATGTTTCTCCTCCATCTTTATCCTGCCATGGATAAAGCCAGGGTTTTGTCGAAGAACAAAATTGAGTGAATGAACATATATTATAAAGGGGATTTATTAGATTGGTGTGTGTCACACAGGCTGGAGGCTGGGCCGTTCAACCATGGTTATCGGCCCACTAGAGAGCCAGAAAACTGACAGCTACTCAGGACATGAGGCTGGATGACTCAGCAGTTAGTTGCAAGGTGTTGCTTAAGGCCTAACTAGGGGTTTCCTTGAGAGCCCCTGGCCTTCAGTCTATGTTGGAAGGCTAAAGAAGCTGGGTTCCAGTGTTGGTGAGGGATGGTGGCGGCATTAACGGAAACACTTACCGGCAGATGCACTCACCGGCAAGGGATACAGGCAAGCAGGAGAAAGCAGTCCTGCTTTTTGCTCAGACATATTTATATCTGGGCTTCTACCCCCATGAAGATGTTGCTTACTCTAGGGGTTTTTCCCTGTCCACTCATCCTTTCAGGAAGTAGTCTCCCAGAGGGAACCTGCTTAGTTCACTCCAGATCCAAGCACACATCTCTGAATCAACAAAATCAAAGTCCCTAAGGTATTCATAAAGACATGCTAACCTGGACCCAATGCTTTAGCTCTGTTCTCCACCATGGCAGGCTGCCCCTGCCTCTCACAAAATAGCCACCATAATAAACTTTCCTGCGCCTGTCATTATCTTCTACACCACGGGCTTGTATGCAGAGTTCTTTGTTTACATTTTTGTTGTTTTTCCCAGCAAACTCCCTACAACTCCTATTTCACTAGTCAATTCATGTCTAATTGCCTTCTCCTCCCATGGACTGCCCATACCCAAGGGAAGAAAGAACCTCAGCAGCCACTCTTCCATCCTGTGAGCAGAATTCCCAGCCCTGACTCTTCATTTATGGAGTTTGCATTGGATCCACAATGCCAAGGAAGATAAAGCACACACAGGGCTATGACTGCCTATTTATCAGGAACCCCAGCTACAGTTTCAGGAGAGAAAACAAGCCCTAGATCTCTGGAAGTTTCCTCTTCTTGAGTCTGGATAAGCTGTACGTTTCCCCCAGTGCACACTGAGTCCTGATCCCTACAAAGGTTTTGCTTCACCTACCTCACTCACGCTTTACCAGCTTGTTGGTACTACCTTCTTTGGTACCACAAAAGCCTCTGAAGGCTTAGCTCAGACATTGCACATTCCTGCTTCCAGAACTGAGTGGACTTCAGCTGTGGTTTACAGCAAGATGGACTTGCCTCCATCCCTGTTCTCATCATCTGGATTGTGGCAGTGTGACTGTGGCCCTATCTTTCCTGTCAGGCTGGCAGCTGCCTTGAGGCCACAAGTTATGATTTATACTCCCTTATAATAACCACAGAATTTGTTCCCAGAATTTTTTTTCCTTCTGTTACTTCTTGGGACAACCCTGCCCACTTCTCTCCTACTCTGAGACAATTATTTCTCATTTGATTACAGTTTACATACAAGACCCTCAGGGAGGCCAACACATTTCTCTTTCCATAATATTCTCTTGTACATTTTGCTATAAATTTATTCTCATATATATATATATGATTGCTTCTGCTTATGTTTCTCCTTATATGTATATATGTGTGTGTGTGTGTGTGTGTGTGTGTGTATGACCACATTCACTCCCCATTATTCTCTCTTATCCTGCTCTTCCTTCACAATGAATGACCCCTTTCTTCTTCCCAAGAAGTCCCCCTCCTGTGTGTGTGTGTGTGTGTGTGTGTGTGTGTGTGTGTGAGAGAGAGAGAGAGAGAGAGAGAGAGAGAGAGAGAGAGAGAGAGAGAGAGAGCCCAGTCTTGTGAAGACAACTACAGCTGAAGTGAGTTCGTGACTTCACCAGCCATGACACATGCTGAAGACCGAATTTCCTATTTAGGAATAATCACTAAACTGTCACTTATTCTCATCACATCAATCCATTATGAGTCTCTGCATTAACCTCTGTCTATGACAAACAGAACCTTTTCTCTGCAAGGCCAAGAGCAGCACTCTGTATAAGCACAACCATTTAGAAGGCGGTTTGACACCAAGTCCATTGAACAAAAGAGCAGTGGTTGGCTTTTGCCTATGGCCTCCTCAGCCAGAGGCTTTTGAATGGGCTTTTACAGTAGCAGACATAATCTCCTTCCTACAATAGGGGCCTCAAATCTTATTAGAAAGTGTTTGGTTATGCCCATAACAGTTATGCCCTTAATGCACCTGTGGGCACATCTTACCTGGAATGGTACTATTATTATAGCACATTGGGTTCACAGCTGAGTAAGTTCATTGTTGACTGCTCTCTCCCAGAGCCTGCCTAATGCCTTCCAGCACTGTGAAGGCTAGTCAGCAGGGAGGAAGCTTCCAACTAAGTTCCAATTTGGTTCCTTTACATTTTGCAACCAAACCATGTGGCAACTTCAGCAAATGTCTTACCATATAGCTCGGACGGACAACCAAGAGTAATGGCAGTAGCTTGTATTATATTCGGGGAATTCTGAAGCCTCCCTGATTAACAGTCCCCAGGGAAGCATCCCTTATCACTCACTGAGATTTTCATAGTTTTCAGTTTATAACTGTATTTATCTTTATTTCCTTCCTAACATTTTGACAGGTCAAAGTTTCTTATTTGATATGTTTATAGTGTCTAGCTTACCTACAATAAAATTTGAAGATCAGGAGTATCTGTCTTGTTCATCTCTGGCTATTGGCAAGTACATGAGTAACTGCTCACATGTTGATTTTTAGTATAATGTGTTTAGCATGCTCATGTATACAATAATCCTTTTATAATATGGCAAATAATACTTTATAGTTATATATATATATTAATGTGTTATCATTGCTTGTGTGTTTCCTAATGTGAACTTTTTTTTTTCCTTAAGAGGATCTATTTCTTGGCTGGGTGGTGGTGGTGCGTGCATTTAATCACAGCCCTTGGGAGGCAGACATGGGCAGATATCTCTGAGTTTGAGGCCCAGCCTGGTCTACAGAGCAAGTTCCAGGATAGCCAGGGATACACAGAGAAACCATGTCTCAAAACACCAAAAAAAAAAAAAAAAAGAAATGAGAGAAAGAGAGAGAGAGAGAGAGAGAGAGAGAGAGAGAGAGAGAGAGAGAGAGCAAGCATCTATTCCCAATTTACTCTACTCATGCATGTGAACATAGAAAAGAGCCAACCACAGACCAACTGCTTTCCCACTTCTAACCCTTCCCAATTCTCCACCTTTTCCTTGGAGTCTCGTGATGATATGATGAGAACCATCACCTACCAACCACTCCTCATATTTTCTCAGTATCAGCATCAGCACCTCTGTCCCGGTGGGTCTGGTTGTTGCTTCATTCTCAGGATACACAAGTCCCATCTTATCTGGGAGGGAAGCTCCCCTTTCCTGACTCCCCTTTCACTGTCTCAGGGAGTAGCTGCTCACCATCATCACTGCTTCTTCCAAGCTTCCCTTCTATGTTTCTACAGACATTCCCCAGTTCATCACGTACAGATTCAAATCCCCTCCCAAATTCATCTCTTGTCCTGTCTTCCCTTCCATTTCATCAATAGCAATCCTCCTCTTCCAGTCTTTTCATTTCAGTGTTGGGACTCCCCTATGGTTAACTTTCTTCTTGTACTTGAATTCTAACAATCCTAATCTTGCTTTATAATTAACACAGTTGTGTTACTTCTCAGATTCTGTAAGTCACACGTTCATTGCCAAGATTTCAGGTACACATACAAGCATAAAGGAGAGGGCAAAATGATCTCAAATCCTATGTTGTTATCATATTCATTATCAGCAATCTGGTGGTGATTATTTTGTGAGTTGTTAAAGATAAAAGATAGCTGGAATGATAGACAGAAATAAGATCATATATTACTATTTTTAAAGACAAAATGGCACCACACTGGAAGTATTGGAAAAAAGAGTATGGCTGAAATTTGTATTCTGAAAACTTCAGCTCTCAATCTTAGTAATACTACTTATCTGGAGACAAACATAACCTCACTGGGAAAAAATATGTCTTCAAACTTTGTGAATTTAAAGCTGGGACTAAATGGTTTACCCCTGTGGTAAATGGAAGAATTGAGACTTCATGATCTATGTCCTGTGGACACAGTCAGAATATATGGAGAATACACACACACACACACACACACACACACACACACACACATTCTTTCTGAATGATCAATGGCATCAGCAAATATCTTTGAAGAGAGATTCTGTCTGAGCCATTGACCACCATCTGAGGAAAGCACAAATGAGGAAGACATTGCCCTTGGTTGTGAGGAGATTTGTTTTTTTTTGTTTGTTTTTTTTTTGTTTTGTTTTTTTATCAGCACTCTTTAAAAACAGCCACTATAAGCCCATAAGCTTTACCCTGTGCTGCCCATCTTCTTTCCCAGAAAGGGCTCCTTTTGGTCCTCTGTGGGTTCTGTATAGAATTCGAAGTTCCTGGCCCTGCTTCCATCGCGCACTTTGAAATATGAGAAGGGAGGCAAACAGGAAAGAAGATCTGAGGAAGCTGGTTTAAAAGAGATGAAAGTTGTTTGTTTTTTTTTTATTTTTGAAAACACATTTTTTTGTAGGTTGATGGCAGTTGATTTCCAGAGGATGGTCACTGTTGGATCCCCAAATATTGCAGAATCTCATCTTGGGCCTGTCATGATTTTGGCAATAATCTGTAGCCTTTTTTCAGGGGATACAGCTCTTCCGGATGAGGCTTCTGTCTGAACTCAGCCATGTTTCCACAGTCAAAGTCAAAAGACCATTCATGTGAAAACATTGTGGAAGACTTGAAAGCATTCCATACACCTTCAGAAGAGTCCAAAGTGAGCTCCTGGGAGATTTCCAGGCCAGAAGATGCTGTTGGGTCACAGATGAGTGAGCAGTGAAATTAATTTTCTCAGATGAGGGGTACGGACACTGAAACGAAGAGTGTTGTGACCATCAGAGTCCAGTAAACTCAATCGTAACAAAGCAATCTTATTTGAGGATTACAATTTCTTTCAGAATGCTCCCCAATCACTTTGTATAATGCTTACAATTATACCTCAGAAACTATGGAATAGAAGCCTTAAAAGAAACACAACTTTAGGGAGCATGTCAGTCTAGGTAAGAACAGGTGTCCATAAATGCACTCCAGGTAAGCAAATTCAACTGCATGTTGCTAAACTGGATGTGAGAAAACAAATCACTGGCTACTGCTAATTTTGTTTGGGAGTTAAGGGCAGAAAAGGCAATGGTTGATGTTCGTGAATCTACCTTGCTTCTTGATAATTTATCAAATTAAACTGGATGCAATGCACACACATCCCTGGTTCTGATGTGCGCATTACTCTATGGCCTGAGCACTTGTGACCCACTGCTTCATAGTAATTTGGATTTTAAAATTGTAGACCTGCTTGTAAAGCAGCACCTGCCAAAATAAACTGGCCATGGAACCTTTGTGTTCGCTGATCTTCCATAGAAGACTGAATATCCAGGAGCTGATCCATTTATTATACCATACGTGGCATCTCCTGGGTGACAGCCACATTCATCAAAGCTCCAGTCCTTGCAAAGGGATGATGTTCAGGAAATATTTGAGCAGCTATCAGAGAATTCATTCTTGCCCCATGGCTCTTCTCAAACTTAATTAAAAAAAATCTCCTTTCTATCAGTCTTCCAAAGAATACAAATTTCTTGTCTACAACTTCTTGGAGAAGCCAAAGCTAACATCAACTGTTATAACTTCTCCTTTTTTTTTTTTTTTTAAAGCTACAGATCCCTCAAAGGGGCTCTTTGTTTTACCATAACGCTTTGACTTCCTGTCAGAAGTAGCCTTCTAAGGAGTTTACCATCCAGACTCCATTTTCTAGGTTTATTTTGAGCCATGGGCTCCCAAAGTGTTGAATTCAGACTACAGTATTATATTTCTTTAGCTTTTGGAAAGCTGAGAAAGGGTAGCTGAAAGAAAGGTTCCCCCAATCATAATCCAGTGAATGGCAAATTCCAGATCAAAATGGCCTGTCTACAAAGGCAATTTTACAAAACAGAACAAAATTAAACACCTGAAGTTTTTTTTTTTTTACTGTCACATCCGGTCTCTAGTGTTCTTGAAATATTCTTATCTATAATTTGAGAGTTTGGGTAATAATTTAATTATTTTTTCCTCTACGTCTACAACCATTCTGGAAGCAAGTTAAAAAAGAATAAAGAAGTGAACAGCAAAGCAACAGGCTTATATGAGGCCGAGCCTTCTGAGTCTGAATATTCAGCTTTGTCAAGTAGTTGTGTTTCATCAGTGAGCAGGCGTGAGCACAAGACAAAACAGAATAGATTTGCCTTCCCTATTGATCTGAGGTTTTTCCAGGCTTAGGTTTGACTACCAAAATTGATCTGCTGTCCTCCTAATTGGGTGCAAATGTACCCCATAAAAGAGATGGCTACGGCAGCTAGGGGGATTGCTTGTCAGGGAAGTGCTACCCTGCAAACAAAGGGACCTGAGTTTGAATTATCAGAATCACATCAACGCAGGAAAAAACAGTACATATCTGTAAATCCAAAGCTTGGGCCAGGGATGAAGATAGGTGGATACTTGGAGGTCATTCATTGATTAGCTGTCCTTGCTGGGTGGATTAACTCAAAGTTCTGTGAGAGATCCTGTCTCAAAATATAAGGTGGAGAGCAATGAAGGAGGATGTCTGATTTTGTCCTTTGAGCCGCTGCACACTCACTCACACACACACACACACACACACACACACACACACACACACACACACACGTGCGCACATACACATAGACATACACACGTGCATCTGAATTCCACACTAATATACACCATGCACCCACAAATACATCTGCACACAGATGACAAATACATCCATGGGTGCAATCCTAGTGGGGTTATACTCATGTCCTTAAATCATTAGCTAGTTTGCTATCAACAGCTTCCACCTCCTAGAATATTCCAATGCTACTTAAAAAATGAGAAGCATAGCTCGACTGCCGCTTTCAAAAGAAATGTTTTAATTGTGCACATTTGTTCAAAGAAAACTCCTGCCATTATTTTTGTGGCCCTGGGATTAATTAGGTCAAGACATTTTCTCTTGATTGTCTCCCTTTTCTGTATTTAATTAAGGTAGAAAAAGAAATAAAGCTAATTTTCCCTCCTTCACACGTTGAAGCCCTTACCACATTTGTAGGACAATTAAACGCGTTAAGAACACATGAGATGGACACAGGGGCAGGAAGTAGGTGGAACTCTGGTGACTGATCTTGGGAGCTTCCATGACACTGAAGTTCCCTCTTCTCTCCCAGCCCTTCCTCATACGCACTTCAAGTTATCCTCTTGGTGAGTCTGACCAGAAGGAAGCACAGGAGAACAGGAAACAGAGGCTTCCTTTCTCAGACCTCGTTTGCATAAAATGTAACCCAACTGGCTTGTCTTTGCTTTGCCAGGATGTTCTTCAGTGCTTATGCCATCGTCCTGGGGTCTGCCTCATTCTGTGCTCTGCTTCCTGAAGTTTTCCCCTCAACTTCCCCAGGCTTTCTCTAATCAAACTGGCATAATTCTTTCTGTGAAAGCTCGGTGGGTAACCTTGGGAAGTTGGACCGGCATCCAAAAGGAATTCATTACTGTGTTGGGGGTGACATTGGCTTTCATGAAAATGAATGCTCTGAAACAAACTATCAGCTTTGGAAAATAATTCATTACTTTTCCTTTTGGTGGGGAGGAGGATAAAATGTCTCACATAAAAAGACCTCTTGTGTGGGTCTCCCGCGTGACCTGTCTGTCATGAAAGCCTGAGGACCGGCCGCTGTTTGGGAGCCTGGAACATGGAAGCTTTCATGGTGACTTTCAGGAGAACAAGGTGAATCATGAAATACGCAAAATTATTCTCCTGTGGTTCTGTTTAAATCTGACTCTAATTGTTTCTGAGTGTGCACCTGGGAGATGCTGGATGCAGTGCAGAGATGTGCTTCCCAGGTTCTGTCCAGTTCAGTGGGTAAGGGCGATGACACTTTGGATGTTACTCTCTCAGTCCACCCCTCTCATGTTCTAGGCAGATACTGTCACAGTTTGTGCCCTCTCAAGGCGGCAGAATACTTACTGATGGCCCCAGGATTTGAAGGTTAACAAAAATACCTTCAGTGATTTTTTTCTTACTTTTGAAACACTGTAGTAAAGTTACTTTTATTAACGTCTAAGATTAATGTGTCTAGCCTACAAGGGAACTTATTGGGTAAAGGAACTTGCTGCCAGACCTGATGACCTGAGTGTGATCCCCAGAGGAAGAGAACAGACGCCTGCAAGTTGTTTTCTGATCTCCACATGCTTGCCATAGCACCTACATGCACACACACACACACACACACACACACACACACACACACACTAAATACATGACAAAGTTAGAAAAAAAATTCATGTGTCTAATAGCCATGTTTAAACATTTAATACTATGTCATATTTACTTTAGATGTTTACTTATTGAAAAGAAGGTGGGGATTATTTTAGTATTAAAAAATTATGTGTACATATGTGTGTCTGTGTGGGCACATGCATATGAGTGTAGGTGCCTGTAGTGACCACAAGAGGACACTGGATGTCCTGGAACTGGGTTACAGATAGTAATGAGCCATTATGTGGGTGCTGGGAATCAAACCCAGGTCCTCTGCAAAAGCAGCAAGTGCTCTTAACCACTCCATTTTTCTTCTCCCTCCCTCCTTCCGTTCCTTTCTTCCTTCTCTCTTGCTATTGTATTTAAGTATTAGTGATATGCATGTGGGCATGCTTACCAAGGTGTACAGGTGGAGGTCAGAGGACAACTTTGTGGAATTGTTTGTCTTCTTCCTCCTTCATGTGGTTCCAGGAATCAAACTCAGGTCACCAGGCTTGTGCTGCAAGTACCACTGAGCCATCTTGTCTGCCCCGGACTTTCTCTTCATGGGAACGTACACATTATAGAGAAGTTAGTCGAAAACCTTTATACTTCTCAATTGCATTCCTCTGTCTTCCACCCTAGAGACAAACACTCTCACAAATTTGGTATGGGCCCTTTCAGTATCTTCCCATATAGCTTCCTTGTCTATCTTTAATATGTACAATCTGAAACACACAATTCTACTCCTGTGTCTGGTTGTTAGGATTCCTTTTTCCATTCTTTCACAAGGCTGTCATGCTCCAGAAAGTCCCATTCACTTCCCCTCCTCAGCTCTGCAACCTCTAGTTAAAGGGTGAGGTAATGGGTAAGACATGACAAAACTTAGTTTTGGCTGGGGACCTATAACAAAGGTGTCAAAGCTGGGCTTCCCAGAAAGCCTGTTTCTTGATATAAGGATGCAGGTTCAGATTCGATCTTGGGTTTGAGGCTCCGATTCTGAGTCTTAACAAAGATGCCTTGTTTGGCATGGGAGCTATTATCTTATAATCTCAAGAATGAAAGGATACAAGAGAAGAAGCAGAATGCACCAGGAACCCTGTGGAAGAGACCCTGGCTGCTCGTTGAAGTCTGTATGAAAGATGGACCAATTTAAATATTCCTGCACAGATTATGCCCAGTTCCCCTTTGACCCCAGACAGAGTTAATTGCCTGAGCCTCCTGTCTCTCACTTTGTGGGACCTGACTGGTTGGTGGCATCTACATGCCACCTTTATGGAAGCCACCTTCAGTTACACTGAACAGAACAGGAGGATAAACCCGCATTGGATTAGAACAGTGCCATTAATGTCTGTCTTTAAATGCAGCCAAGCAGTTCTACCTAAGTGGTGATGTATTATCTCGATTTGGAGAATTATAGAATTGCCATTATGCTAACATGTCGTTTTGAAACTTACTTTTTCTGCTAAATATTTTGTTTGTCTCCTGTCTACCATAGGGGTGTGTGTGTGTGTGTGTGTGTGTGTGTGTGTGTGTGTGTGTGTGTGTGTATGGCTGTCTACCGAACACAACATTTCATGAATGCTTAGAAGGTCCCCTACCAAGCTCTAGCCCCAGCCCTCTGTTTCTTTTTTGAGACAAGAGTTCACCAAGTTACCCAGGTTGTCCTGGAACTCATTTGGTAGCTCAGGCCTGCCTTGAACACATCGAATTCCTCCTGCCTCAACTTTTCTAGTAGCTAGGGTTTCAGCCTACAGAAGTAGGCCTGGCTGGATCATATACTACTAGATTGATTCTCGAGAGCCATTTCATTTCTTATAAGTATTTTTCAGGTAATAGCTAACGTTTCACAGTTATCTGTTATACTGTCACAGGATCCTGTTCTCTTGTACAGACAAGAGTTTCTTTGAAACACACACACACACACACACACACACACACACACACACACACTCCTTACACTCAATGTGGGCTCTGACTGACAGTTTTGAGGTTCTTACTTGCTGCCAAGTGGCTTTTTATTAAGAGTAATTGTGTGTCTTTATGCAGTATGATATGATGTTGGAGGACATGTTTGTAATGTATAATGATCAACTCAATGTACTTACGTCTTCCTTTATCTTATATATGTGTCATTTCTTTGCAGTGAGGCTGTTCAGTCAGGATCCTCCTCTCTTCCAGCACTTTTGAATTACCAAATATAATACAATTAACTGAGTCATCCTCCTTTTAATGGAATTTCAGATACTGTTCTGACTGTCTGTCTACGACGTTGTACCCATTAGTCATTCTCTTCAAGTGGACTTCTAAAAGTCAAATTATTTGTGAATAATCATTTGTCTGTACTTGTGAATAAATATTCATAGGAGCATAATGGTAGTTTCTGGGTATCTTTAAACTGTATTGGGTCGAATTTTTTTTTTGTTTTTCTTACTTCATTCATTAAGTTTGGGGCTGGAGCTAGAATGAGAATTATCTAAAAAAGATTTTGGCTTCCACAAGCTTCCCATTCATTTCCTTCCTTCCTTCTCCCTTTAGAGGTGAAATCCTCAACTGTCAGGCTACCCCATGTCAAGCAGAACATGGTGTGGTCTCAATGGTCTCCACTGACTAAATACCAGTAGTACATGCCTGTTCACGTGTGAACACCAAAAGTCACTCACTCTACGCATTGCCAAATGTCCCCATGGCGGCGGGGCGGGGGGTACGGCACACAATACTCCCAGCTTTATCCTTCTAAATGAATACACTGAAAGACAGACTGAAAATCACACCATCTTCTCGTACACCAGTCAGGATGCACGACAAAGATGCAGTGGTATTTAATTAGGAGACAGTAGTCAGTGTGAATGTATGTAGATCAATCTATGGACGTGATGCAAATCAAGATTGGCACTTACTTATAGAGGCTACTTTGCATTGCAGTCAATTAAATTTCTTAGGCAGAATATAATTACCTTTTAAAAGATAAATCTGGGAGAATTAGAGTCTATAATCTGTTGTAGGAAAATGATGTTTAAGCTTGGGCTTACAAATTTCAATTTTCTTCCTCTTTTTTCTCTTTCCCAACCTCCACTCTCTTACCACAAAAACCAGAGGGAGGCAGCCAGGCAGATATATAAATGTAACCAAACACAATAAAACTTGGTGTTGAAACAGAGAGTAGATTCGGGAGCGATGAGAAAAACACTCACTGAAGGACCCGTGCGCTGCTAGCAGAAGGCTGTAAATTAGCACTCTGCACTTTCATGGCCAGTAGGAAAAAGGAAACCTGGTCAGTCACAATCCTGAGGGACCATCTGTCAGAGGCAATGCTGCTGGTCCTGAGACCTAGGTCCGACAGGAAGTCATCCCACTGAGCCTGACAAAGTCACACTGTACACCATGCATCAATCAGCATCCTCAACAAACACTGTAATAAGCTGCACAAGACTGGAGGGGGCTGTAATTGCCTTTTAAAAAAATACCAATTGTAATTTACAACCCTCACGAATACTTCTGAAGTCACCAAAACACCAAATGATTAAGAATTTTCTACATAGTACTTTGAAAATAATTCTTTCAAGTGTCTATTTGATGCTCTGCAAATATTTTGATAAATTTATGTATTTTTGACCATACTCTTGCAGGCTTTTAAAATTCCATGATTTGTGCTTTGACTCCCTAACCCTCCCCCCCCCAAAAAAAATACTCAATGGAGCTATTGTAGGGTCACTGTGGCTGGTGCTACTAACTTAATAGCGATTTATGTAACTTCATTTCCCCAGTCTGCTCAGTTCCTCACACGCTGTAAGTCTCAGGGGCACCTTATAAATTAATAATTTTTAAAAAGCCTACAGTAATAGCTGTGAAACCAGCAAAACCCACACCGGGCAGGTTTCACTTTCTGTTCCAAATTGCTAGCACAGGTCTATTAGCAAGCAGAGCAATCATGAAGCTTAGAGGGGCTTTACCTGCAAATACATCCTTAAAAGAAGAGTCTACAGAGTGGATACAGGTGAAAGCACTAAAACTTTCAGTTCCTGTTGTAATTCAGAAAACACTGATATTTATCATCATCGTCGTCGTCATCATCATCATCATCATCATCATCATCATCATCATTGCTGTTGCTGTCATTACAAATAGTGAAAGTTGGGATGCATACATAAAGCCTGCCCCAGGGGCAGCCTGGAGCTATATCCCAGCAAGTTACTGTGCGACTGTATTAGGAGAATTTTATCCGTCATCAATAAAAAATGAGCATTGCCGTTATTATGGCAGTTTCCACAGTGACGGCTGTTTCTATTACATCTCATAGTAAAAGGGCGATTCTCTTCCCCCATTAGATGGTGTCAACTCATCCACCTTTCCGACACGAAAATACAACGCACAATCTTACATGGACTCTTCCCTAGTGAAGCCGCATTCCCATGAAGTCCGGGGAATGGCCATAACAGTACTAAACCGTAGCCAGAAAGTAAAAAAAAAAAAAAAAAAAAAAAAAAAAAAAAAATTACATTAAAAAAAAATAAACCAATAACAGCACTGAAGTACTTCCATCCCTTTATCCAGAAAGGAATAGAGTTGAAAAATAGATTGGATAAAATCTATATTTCACAGAGTGTGCCTGGGATCCTTCCTGGCAGAATTATGCCACACCGGTGCCCTGGGTGCTATACACTGGACATGTTGTCTGGAACCCCAGTAGAGAATCATATTCTTCAGCATGCCCCAGGCTTTCTGGGGTCAGGGCTGTGAGTAGTCAGGAAAAGTAAGGAATCCTAGCAGCAGCATTAGGGGTCCCTTCCTACACCAATTTTTGATTTTCCTTCCCCTAAACATTTTGTATTTCTTGTATTTATTATTATTATTATTAATTATTATTATTTTAACCCAATAAGCCCAAGTGATGTCATCAAATGTGTAGATAAGACTTATGGGTAAATCATTGAAGAGTATGCATAGGAAAGTTCCAGAAGACTGATTCAGAAGAGAATTTCTGAGTAAAGGTCCACCCAGTCTTAGCCCTGTTCCTTTGCGACTGCCTTCCCCTCTTCCTACAAAGGCATCTGACAGGTCATGTGATTCCCTACTCTAAGAAGCAGTGTCAACCTTGCTGGCATGCTCTCTCTTTATAGCTGATCGGACTTGAGGAGTCACATTTTTCTCTTCCAATGGGTTTAGCAGAAGGTCGGGTGTGAAAAGTTTCATTCTTTTATGGGCAAAGCACCAGAAAAAGCTAACCTGCACAGAGAAAAGAACACGAGAGAAATGAAGGAAGAATACACATACAAAAAATGGAGGGGACCGGGTAAGATGAGATGATTCAGCCGATAGACAGACTTGCACTTGAAACTAAGACTGAGGAACCGAGCTCAGTCTCTGGAACCCACAGGAGGAAGGAGAGAGTCAATTTCTGCAAATTGTCCTCTGATCCCCACATGTGTGCAGTGGCATTCAGGGGCCCACATACATCTACTAAGTAAATAAATAATAAATATATTAAAAAATTGAGAAATGGAAGCAGAGGCTTAATATATCAATAGACTATTGTGAGGGAGGAAAGGAATCATCTACACAGACTCCCACTCTGCAGTCCTTATGAGGTTCCACTCAACAGTATCCCTTTGCTCAGGTGCCTTAAGACCCCAAGGTCTAGGTGCTAGGGGTCTGTTGTGCTTCTGATTTTGCATGGGGTTTAATAGCTACAGCTATGAAAATTCCTAAGACTGTGTCTGAAACCTTGACTTGCCAAAGATAAGACTTCTTGACCCAGGACCTTCTCAGGGCCATCCGTTGGGGGAAAAAAAACCCACATGTGGACTCTGGCATCCATGTGTGGATTGCGGCATGCATGTGCACATATGTACATGCGCCAAAATAGACAAGTAAAAATTAAAAAATAATAATTAAGGTGTAGTCCTTTAAGATCAAAGATTTGGAAGAGAAACAAGAGAATATTATTTTTTTTCCAGTCCTGATGGATGTTCTTGGTTTTCTGCAATTAGTTTGGGTCAACATATCTTTTATCTTTGAACAAAACATAATCAGTGGCAAAGCATCTCTTATCTATAAATAAATTCTTAGTGAACACATGGGACTTCTAAGTCAGAAAAATACAGAGATTGTTGTGATAATAATTAACAAATTACCCTTTGATGTATGAATGAGAGATAAGCATATCGAAGATTAAGCATTTATTAAGTGCTGTTTTTTGCTGCTCCCAGCGTCTAATAAAGATTAAGATTCTTAAGAAATAAATCCTTGACAAGTAATTTCAAATAAATAAATGAATGTAAAAAATAATAATTACATTTAAATTTAAGGAAAAAAGCAACTCCCTGCCTTCAGGAAATATAAGAGAGAGCTTGGAATCTGGCATATTTCCAGGTATAGTTTTCAATGAATAGTAAATTTGAAAAAAAAAATCTATCTTTGGCTGGTTTCTACTACTATGTTTGAGGAATTAACTTATTCTATGGTCTTTCTATTGGTCTAAGCAACCTGTTAGCCGGAAAGTTGTGTTGCAAGACATGCTTTAATGATCCAGCACATCCCAAGAGTGGATATACTGCTGAGAACCATGAAGGCAGTGTAGCTTGGCGTAAGGAAAGAAGAGCAGAGACTTCTTAATCCCACTCATCATGCCATTGATGAACATATGACAGTGACAGAGGCATTGACTTGGCACACTCTCATGCCTCTCGGAGGCCACAGATCCAGCAATAATCCCATAATCCCGTCTTCAGCTTTTCTTGCCTCTGAATCGCCAAAGAGTCCTTGCTTTCCAATGGCTTTATTCTTTAGTCCTTAAATGGAGTTTACATAGGAACTCAAAATCATGCTGATGCTTCATTTCCACAGATGGCACTCATAAACCCAGCTCACATCACAACTCACTAGGTAGTGTGCTTTCACATAAAGTTGAACATAAAGACTTAAAAAGAACAAAAGCATCCATTCCCTTAAAGCATGGAGCAATGGCACAAAACAGAGGGAACAGGGAAGCTTCAGAAGGGTATCTCTGCCTGGGATGCTATGAACGCTCCCTGAAAGACACCTGTCCACTCACAAGAGTCTGCATGGACTTTCCAGGGAAGTCTTAGATGAAAAGTAGACTTACTGAGAGTAAAAGAAATTTTATAAAAACTCAAATTTTAAAAACTTCAGATGATAATGCATATGTATTTCCATGGCTAAGAGACAAGAAGTCCTGTGTGGGGAGAAAGGCTGTTTCTAGATAGAACCATCAAACGTCAAGTCAGTTGCATGAGATTGTGGGCTGTTGGAACATAAATTCAAGATGGGACATCATGGGAGATGCAACTATGGGGGACAATTAGTGAAATCCTGGAGGCCGAAGTGGAACCCACAGACTCGGTTCTCTTCCGAGGAATTGTCCTTTTCTAAGATAACTCCAATCTTTTAGAGAGTCTGGGAGGATGGATACTCGGTGTGTTAAATTACTAAGAACTAAATAAATGATTTTTATAGATCTGCAGGCATTTCTTATTTTATGTTATCCAGATGTCTGGGGATAAATGGAGCAAATAGCAAGCAAATAAATTAAAAGGAAATTAATTAATTAGCAAATCCCTTGTAGTTCAACATCAGAATTAACAATACTTGCTACAAACATCTTTCAAATTGATTATTACAGATTATAACCAGAAAGCATAAATGCTAAGTCAAAGGACCTTGAGAGTCCATTGAAACAGTTTTTGTAATCTGATTATTAGGACCTGACTGTTTTCTGTGTCCAAGGAGCTGGCAGAAAGGACAGTATTTCCGAAGACTGAAAACTCACTCTCAGCCTGCATTGCAGTATTTCTCTGATTTTAAAGCTTACCTCACAGCAAACCATGATGTATCATTAAGGGTTTCTCAGAAGTAACTTCAATTTTCAAGCAGGTTTTGTTGGGCGTGGCTATAGTCCCAGAACTTGGGAGATGGAGGCAGGGGGATCAGGAGTCCAAGGTCAGTCTCAGCTACAGAAAATTTGAAGCTAGCTTGGGCTCTATGAGACCTTATCTCAAACAGTCAAGATTAAATAAAATTCAGGCTTCCAGAAAATAAATTAAAGGAGTTCAGGAAATTAGCCAGAGATAAAAAGATGATGAGAAGGATGCAGCACCCAGAAATATTCGTTTAAGAAGTATAAGAAGTAGCGCTTATAAAGGTATATATGACTATAGATGTCCATGTGTAATGCTGTGACTGAAACTCTTTAGAGGATGATACGGTGTGCATTTGAGTCTATGACTAAAAATACAGCCAGCACACACAGATTTGGGGCTCTGGAAGATTTTAATTGAAAAAAAGAATTACTGCTCCAGTCCTGTAATTATTGAGACTGCTGACCAGTGCTGTTTAAAACTCTTTGTAGTTGAGGTTCATCATCATTTTGGATAAAAATAGGGAAATGGCATATACTGCCTCTTAAGAGGCAGAGAGCCTTGCATCATCTGGCCTAATTAACTGGTTGGAATAGACATCCATAAAAACGGGAGCTAGCACTTCAGGGTCCATTATCATCACCCTGTGAATCTGCTCTCCTTAGCTGACCGATTTCTCTCTGTCTAAGCTTCAGGATCCCATCCCAAAATGTACTGAAGGAAGCCTCTGCCCAAATATCCTTCTCTCCTTAGTCCTCTCAGTGGTTATGACAATCTGCTAATGGGTTATATAATGAACTTAAGTCCCCAGAAGGTTTTATCATATGGTTGGGCTTGGGGTTTACAGCTTACTACAGTTGGTTCCATTAAAATTAAGCGGTGTATAATCTGTTGTACATTCTCTTCTAGACAGCACACTATAACTAAAACTGTTGGATTTTAAACATTTGTTCCATAAAACACAAATCCCCAAAATCATAGCAAAAAATATTATAACAAAACCCCCATCACCTATCAATATTCCTTGAAGACCAAAGAAAAAAGGTTGGTTTCCAGGTAAATGTGTGCGTGCTACACATTGACTTTGTATTTCAAGGTAAACACTTTGAATGCCCAGTGACTGGTTCTTTCAGGAAGATTGTCAACCATTAGCATATTGTTTGGATGCTTCCAACTGTAAATAAGCCACTTCTCTCTACTTAATCAGAATTATCAACTTGCCTGATTAAAGAGTGTTTTTATTTTACTTGTAGAATATATTAACATGCCACAGAATGCCATTATCTTATAATATGTAATCAAAGGATATTAAACCAGAATGTTGGAATCTACCACATGAATTTTTTTAAATTTATTTTGCAACAAGCCCATTTTGGCAGGCAATTTTAGGGTCTTGGATATTGTTCCAAGATTGGTTTCCCCAGCTGTAGGACTGGAGATGGCAGTGAAGATTTCTTATTTTTATTCCAATTTGTCTCATGGTGAACAAATAATTTTTGTTCAGTTGCCAGAGATATTAGTAACCGCTTTATTTAGAGAATTAACAAACTCCTTACCAGGTCTAGGAGTAGAAAAATATTTATAATTTTCAATGAAATAGTAATGATTTGTTAAAACAGCCTTGGTAATGCAGAGTTTACATTATTGCCATACAAATAATCCCTATACCAAAGAGATGATAGATAAAATATATTGGGTATTCCAAACATTGATATGAGGCTTACCAGGACAAATCGTTGTAGAAACAAACAACAAAACAATACAAAACAAAAGGAAAAAAAGAAGGGGAAGTGAAAAGCAAAATGATGGGCAGGGATGAATCCACTCAGCCAGATTCACAGCCTCAGAGTAACAAATAATTCATATACAGCAAGAGTAAGAATCAATAGGAAGCATTCCACATAAACGTACATAAAAGAAGCAAGTCACGGCAGGGGCAAGACAGGTTAATGCAAAACAAACAAACAAACAAAAAACCTTTGGAAGTTAAAAAAAGTCACTAAAAAAATAAAGCATTAATTAGATAAAACAACCATACAGATGGGAAAAGAAATCATGAATGAGCCAGTCCTGGGCTGAAGACATCATGAGAACACATCACAAAGAACAGAAGAGATCTGTACTGGAAATGCAAGGGCAGCTGCAGAAGAACCAGAAGATCTGAAAGGCTCTGGAGAGTATAGAAAGACATGGGAAAGAACTCCAGAATTCACACACATCCGGCTGAATTTCCCCGGAGTGAATCAAGACACAGCTCACAACAGAGTTAAATCCTGAGTGGTACACAGATAATAATGAATCAAATCAGAAAACAAAGTGTTAAATATAGCTGAAATAATCTTTCAACCTGCAAGGAAAGCATTAACTACAAAAACAAAGGGTAGAAACTTCCAGGAAATTTTCATTAGCAATAGACATCCCAGAAAGCCATGCACTTGGATATTAGAGGTACTGAGCACAGTGTCTGTTGGGCAGGACTTTAGGTCCAGCTAAATTTTAAATGTGAAGGAAAAGATGAGATTTTTGAACATGCACCAGGTAAGAGTGTTCATACAAACACTCAGCTTAAAGAATAGGGTTGTTTTTTTTTTTTTTTTCAGGAAGAAACGTGAACTTGAACATTGACAGAATGTCACTGAATATAATGATTTATTGACTGTTAAAAGAATATGCTATTTTGCACATTTTGAATGTAAAATTGTAGCTTTAATTAAAATAAGAGAGCTTGAGATAATTAATGTAAAGGAGAACTTTTTAATAAGCTCAATATAGTACAGGACAGAAAAATGTCACACACATGAGAATGTGTTAGACACTGTTACTAAGT
The DNA here is from genome assembly GCF_004664715.2 of Peromyscus leucopus. NCBI lineage: Eukaryota > Metazoa > Chordata > Mammalia > Rodentia > Cricetidae > Peromyscus > Peromyscus leucopus. The sequence goes on along the minus strand of NC_051084.1, from coordinate 26,766,057 downwards.
GCATTGTTTGGTTTGATCCAGAGTAACAATGTGAGAAGGATTTCTAAGCCAGTAAAGTAAAATAAAAAAGACATCATTAAAAATTTTATTAACTTAAATCATAATAGGAGAAGAAAAATGGAAAGGATATAAACAGAGAGCTCAGTATCAGATGATAGGAATAAAACTAACTACATCCCTCAGGTTGGGTAGCACATGCCTGCATTTCCAACACTCAGGAGGCAGAGGCAGGGGGATAGTTAGACATCTGAGACTAGCTAAGTCTACATGATACATAGAAATTTCTAAGCCAGCCAGATTTTATCCTTATCAGACCCCACAAAAAAATTAAACAGATCAATAAAGGTAAAAGATCAAGCTTACACCAATAAATATAGTTGCTTTCTTGTGTTCATTAATCAAAATCCAAGAGAAAACTACCTTAGCAAACTGGAAGTATGCATTTAGAAAAGGATGCCATATAAGAACCAATAGAAAAAAATAATACAGGGATTTTTTTTTACATCAGATCAATAATTATTGAGAATAGAACTGAAAGAATAATAAAAAGAATAAAGTTCACAAGCTATGCATAAGGATTGCGATTATATCTTTGCCTACAGGCACCTGGCCCACGCCTATACTGAGTCTTTGTCTAAATCAAAATCTTGCAGAATGGAAAGGTCAAACTTTGCAAACACAGGATCATAATGGAACAGTTTAACTCAACTGTCAGACAGAGCACCAGTCAAATGGTGAGAAATAAGACAGTTAAGATATGCCCATTTTGAATGAAGTAAAGAGAAGGGGACAGAAGGAAAGGATAGAAGGGGGAGGGAGACATGAATGTGTAATAAAAGAATATAAAACATACTTTCATTCCAAGCACTCAGGAAACGTTGCTTGCATTAATACATCCCACATTGTTTGACTCTTGAAAATTAAATTAAATTAGTAATCCAAGAGTAAATAGATGCTTTCTATTAGAATGTTTGAAATTTAGGAAGGCATGTCTAAATGGCTTGTAGAAATTTAAAAAATATTTAGAGTTGAATAACTACAAATGCAATAAGTAATGACGAGAACTATTTAACTGGCATTTTATTTAGAAGGAGATCAGAGACTTGCATGCCTTCGTTAAAAAAAAAAAACCAAGAATATTTGAAAAGAATGGATTTAGCTTTCAAATCAAGCAAGAAATAACAACAACATCTTAAATAGTGGAGAGAAGAAGTCTTCCTTAGTAAGAAAAATATTAAAATGAGTAAGAAAATCAAATCAAATAAACCAACTAAATATTCTTCTTTAAGAAGCTAATAAATAATCACATTCCCAAGAGGAATGACTAAGAAAAACAGAGGAATTGAAAACATTATGAACAAACATGATATAATCACAGATATATTCATTTTTGAGGCCATAAAGGAGCATTGTAACAAAAAGTAAGAGATAGTTGAAAACTTAATGAAATACAATATTACTATTTTCTTTTTTCTTATTTTTACTTTTATTTTTGAGACAAAGTCTTACTATGTAGTCATGGCTGGCCTGGAGATCTCTAGAAACACAATATTTCTAATGAAAATTTCCAAATCAAAACTGAGAAACTGTAACAAATGGCCATTAAAGGAATTTAATCTATAATCAAAATTGTTACCCTCCTTTCTTACTTTCCAGTGAAATGAATTCCAGGACTTGACTATTCTTGGGGCTCATTTTGTTCAAACATTTAAAAGCCAGTAAATACAAAATGTTTACCCAAACATAAAAATGGAGAAAACTGCCAATGTTTTTTTATGAGGCAAGAAATAACCTTGAAATCAGAATCAGACAAGAACACACATAAAAACATGAAAATTATGAGTGCAGACAGAAAGTTCCTAAATAAAACCCTAGAGTAACATGAGTAGGCAGTTCACAGAGAAGACTTACAAGCATGTAGACTTTATGGGAATTTAAGTAAAAGTGCATAATTGAAACACAAAGATAAAGAACATGAGCTAGAGAGGTGGCTCAATGGTTGAGAGTGAGCACCACACTTACAGATGACCTGGAGTTCAGTTTCCATATTGGGTGCTTCACAGCTGCCTGTTACTCCAGCTTTAAGGGGTCTGATGCCCCCTTCTGACCTCCACAAGCACCTCCAGTCATGTGCACACATACACACACTTATGCATACACACTGACACTCAAAACAACTATTTGCATAAAAGGTTGCAAACATTGAGGAATGTTTTATGACGATATGAAATGTTGGCAAACACAGGAAGAAACAAGATTTCCATCCTTGGTGGGAAAGTCGTGAATGGCTACAACTGCAAACATCTTGTTCAGCAACTGGGCACTATCCAATAGGATTGAAGAAATGAACTTTTAGTGATGTCAGAATTCTTTGAGGCAAGTAGTCAAAAACACGAGTCTTGTAAAACTGCACAACTGAGGTGGACAGCTTGGGAACTGAGGCAGCGTGTGTGTGTGCATGTGCGTGTCCGTGTGCGTGTGTAAACTGCAGGACTGTGTTTGTATAAATGTGTAAATATATAAACTGCAGGACTGTGTGAGTGTGTAAACTGCAGGACTGTTTGTGTGTGTGTACTGAAGCACTGTTTATATGTGTGTGTGTGTACGTGTGCAGACGGAAACACTGTAAATGTGTGTGTGTGAAGAGAAGCACTGCTTGTGTGTGTGTGTGTGAGAGAGAGAGAGAGAGAGAAAGAGAGAGAGAGAAAGAGAAAGAGAGAGAGAGAACTGAAGGACTGCATGTGTGTGTATGTTTGTGAAATGAAGTACTATTTATATATTTGTGTGAGTGTATGACTCACAGCACTGTTGATTTGTGTGACCGTGTGAACTAAAACACTATATGTGTATATGTGAGTATGCGAACTACAGCACTGTTGATTTGTGTGTGTGTGAACTGAAGCACTGCTCATATATCTATGTGTACGTGAGTGTGAACTGAGACACTATATGTGTGTATGAGTTTGTGAACTACAGCACTGTTAGTGTGTGTGTGTGTGTGTGTGTGTGTATGTGTGTGTGTGTATGTGAACTGGAGTACTGCCTATAATAACAACAAAAGTGCAAGTTAAGTACAAAGCTCCCTCAGGGAAAATAAGCAAGTACCTTTAAAATGAGCAGTTACCTTTATAATGAAACTGGCGTGTGCAGGAGTTTGTAACTGAGCTGGAAGTTCATGTTGCAATGTTAAAAAAAATCACACACTTAAAGATAAGTGGAAAAGTACAAAATGATATAACAGACTCTACACACAAAATTGAAAGCACAAAGCCCACTGGGGTGGTTTATAGACGCATGCATACATAGTCATAGCCTATAAACAGCTCAAGTAATCAACACTGATAACAGCAGATACAACCTCAAGCAATATGCCTGCAGGGGAACAGAAAAGTGCACTCTGGGTAAAAAAAAATGTTGTAGGACAAAAGGAAAATCAAAGAGCAAAGTGAACTAAGTGAGTTATGCTAAATATGCTGAGTTGGTGACTGTAACTAGGAAAGCACCACATATGAAAACATTTGTTGTGGGTAAAGTTATGCATGTTCAGCATTAAGTGTGTAGGTCAAAAGAGAGGTTCCACTCCCCTGAACTGAAGAACCATCTGGAGGATTTAGAAAACAAAATAGCAGATTAAGTCTATAGAAAACCGCAGGATCACTGCAGAAGAGGAGGCAGAAAGATTGGATGATCCAGAGGCAGTGGATGGCTACAGGGAAACTGTCTTTCCAACACAACAGGGCAGTGGTGTATGTAAACTTAAAGCAGTTGTGTGCACAACAATCCCGCATGAGCTCAAGCCAGACGAAATTCCAATTTGGAGAAGGGTGGTGGGCATGAAGTGCCGCCTGTTGCTGTGGAATGTTGTTGTGTATGCTGTGAATGTGTGTTGCTCTGATTGGTTGATAAATAAAATGCTGATTGGCCAGTAGCCAGGCAGGAAGTATAGGTGGGATAAACAGACAAGGAGAATTCTGGGAAGAGGAAGGGCTAAGTCAGGAGTCACCAGCCAGAGACAGAGGAAGCAAGATGACAAGGCAGAACTGTGAAAAGGTACCAAGACACATGGCTAAACATAGATAAGAATTATGGGCTAACTTAAATGTAAGAGCTAGTCAATAATAAGCCTGAGTTTATGGCCATACGTTTGTAATTAATATAAGCCACTGTGTGTTTATTTAGGTGTAAGCGGCTGCACACTGGTTGGGACACAGGAAAACTTCCAACTACAAACTATAGCTAAGGAGCTATTGGTAACTAATGGCAGCTGGGACAGGGATGTCAGCTTTTTAAAGAATGTATCCCAGGATAAGTTGACCATACTAGTGGAAGACCGCATATCTAAGAATATATAAGCATTATACATTTAACTTGATAAGCTTTTAAGAAAACAAAGAAGACACATAATTGGGTGGGTTGAGAAGGTGACTGGATCTGGGACAAGTTGGAGCAGGGGGTAAATATGATCAAAACACACTGTACAAAACTCTCAATGAACTAATAAACCTTTAAGTACAAGAAAACAAAGAATACAAAGTAAAAACTTGAATGAAAAGAAAAACACTTTTCAACTCATTAGTTGGAAATACCAAAAGAGCGAAAAAGAGCAGGTCAATTTACTTAGGAAAATAGACCCCAAAATACTGGGGAAAATACCAACAACCCCAGTTGTGCAATCATTCAGCTAAGAACCATTTAATTTTATGGTAGTACAAAAATGACAGGAATGCAGTAGAGACCAATTAACAAGGAGATATGGTGGATCAAGCCTGTGATGCCTAATTAGGGAAGGTGAGGCAGGAAGATTGGAGTGAGATGGACTGAACTACCTAGTTGCTTCTAGACCAGCCTGAGTCACAGTTTTAGAGCCTATCTGAAGAAAACAAGGAAGGAAAGAAGGAAGGGAGAGAGGAAGGAAGGGGGAATGAAGGGAAGCAGGGAGGGAGGGAAAAAGAAATGGGAGGTGGTGAGGGAGAAGGGGAAGGAATCATATTTTAGATTGTAATCCCTTCCTAAGCTAGCATGATGAACGCAAAAATACCCCATCAGCCACACAATAATTAAGACAGTCTCCCAATATTGTGTTGCAAACACACATTTTATACAGATATTTAACAAATCACATTTATTTATGTGCTATCATAAAATAGACTTGTCATGTTATTTTACCCTACTGTAGGGTCATGTAATTGATGCTGGATGGACTAAGCCAAATCCAGTAAGTTAAGAACGTTAAAGGCATTAAGTGAAATTTAACCTGCAATATTTTCAATTTGTGATGAGTTTTCCAGGACTGAATCCCATGTTAAGTCAAGAAGTGAGATTTCTCAGTGTTTACATGGGATGAAATGACTCCATAAATAAACGTGAGATGTTAAAAAATGAAGCCGGTGTTTATAGAGAATGGAGATGAGACTGGTAGCATCTTGGTAGGTGTCGACAGTTGATTTTATAATGTTTTCTTTCTGTGGTGGGCTAAATAATACACCATGGGTGATGTCTGCAATTATCCCATAGCCCAATGAGTGTGATTCATTATATAGCCAAAGGGGTCTTACAGACATGATCAGCTTACAGATCTGAAGGTTGGGACATTATTCTTCAGTATCATGGTTGGTCAACATAATCATAAAGGTCTTCATATGAAGAAGACAGGACTGTCAATGTCAGGATATGACAACAAAGATGAAGCTTGGAGGGATCTAGTGTGCAAGCCAAGGCATGCTGGTAACCTCTAGTATGTGGAAAAAGGAAGGAAACATACTCTTCGGGACCTGAAGAAGGAGCATGTCTCTATAATGGTCTGATTTGGACCTGAAACACTATAAGATTGTAAACCTAAACTGCTTTAAAAACAAACTACTAGAAAAAATTTTAAAGAGAGCTGCACTAAACTAGCAACATTCCACCATTGATAATAGAAGGTCTTCAAAAGTAGAACCAGGATGGAAATTCCTTCATTTTAAAAGACACCTGTATATATACAATGCAAATATCCCCATGGCCAAGTGTGGGATGATTTCCCTCTGAAATCAGATGTGAAACAAGGATATTCATTATTCCTCTCCGTATTTAATGTCATTCTGGAAATTCTGCCAAATGCCAGAGTGCAGGGAAAAATGGATGATGAAAATCTTGAAGAGGAATAAAGGAAAGCTCCATTATTTTCAGATGGCATGATTATGAATAAAGATCCAGAAGAATCTGTAATGAATATTGCAGTAGAGATATGAATTTAGGAAGTCAGAAGGATATGAGGCTCTTTGAAGAGCTAGTTCATAGCCATTTCAGTCAAAAGTGAGCCTGGAACATGTTGTTATGTCAAAAATTAAAGCAAAGCCCAGAAGCAAAAGAGGGTGTGTGAAGACGTTACAAAGACAATCTGAGGAGGCTCCCCACTGTCTCCATAAAGGAAAATTTATTCTCAGAGTTAGTAGAAGCAGGCGTTAACATTGAATAGAATGAGAATTCATAAGTTAGTAATGACAGCAAATAAATAAAGAGGGAAAAGCCCTTTTGTTTGAGACACGCTTATATTAATTAATTCCTACAAAGATCACAAATGGTTCCCTAAACTATTGTGTGGATAGTTGAAGAGGACAAAGCCTTTCTTCAGACTTAAAGTATTTTTTCACACTTCATTGTCAGTTATTAATTAAGGATATAAATGGCAATGAGGAATTAATGGTCATTTCACAGTGAACATCATAGTAATCAAATGATCAAATTAAATTTCAGCAGCAGATGACAAATACATACCTTCATATATATATATATATATATATATATATATATATATATATATATATTTAATGGAAAGGCTAGATAAATCAATAGATGACACAGAGAGGGGAATAATAGGTAGATCGTGATAGATAATTCACAGACAGACAAATAGATTAGATAGACAGGTAGATAGATACATAGATAGATAGCTTATACATAGGTGGTAACTGAATGTATCCATATATATATATATATATATATATATATATATATATATATATATGTATGTATATGTGTGTGTGTGTGATGAAATAAAAGCTATGCACAACCCCCTGTGTGTGCTTGTGTTGGCAAACTATATGAAAAGATAATTCACACTGAATGTACTAATTTAATAAAATCTGTGAATAATCCCTACATAGAAACTTTAGAAAAATAATCAAAGATCTAAATTGTGGAAATATATACATGCATACATGTACATATATATAATATGGTATATATATATATAATATGGTATATATATATATCATATTCATGAATTAGAACATGCACTCTTGCACAAATCAGTATTATACCTAAGTATACTTGCTAGCTAAAAGCCATAAATTAAAAAGAATCCATCCACTCAAGAGAATTTTGTATGTATCATCAAAAGTGTATACAACAATGAAGGTGTTTGGAGTTACCAAAAGTGAATCTGCTCTGGGCATGGTGGAGTATGCCTATTATTCTAGAACTTGCAGGATGGAGGTAGGAAACTCAGGAGTTCGAGGCCAGTGTCTACTATATGCTGAGTTTGAGGGGAGCATAGGCTCTCTGAGCCCCTCTCTCAATAAATAAATGAATAAATAATAAATAAATAAAACCTTAGGAAGGGGTGGAGGAGAGCAAGAGTGAAAGAGAAATCCAAATAATAAGATGTGACATCTCTCCCACGTTTTGTTGAACAAACACTATGAGGAAAATGGTTCCATCACAGATAAATGTGGGAAATGGCACTACACCAGCTAGTTAAATATTATGGGAAGTACACAAAGATGAGCAAATTGGTCAGGATCAAGGAAATATATGTGTTCATGTATGATTCACGATCAATCTGTACTGAAGAGCTCTGGATGAAAACATATTTCTAAGTAATTGTTGCTAACTCAGTTGAATTTGCTTACATGGAAAAAGCAAAACTGCCTCTACTAACATCAGACATCCAAGGAGGCTGAAGATCTTTAGGCCAAGAAAACACAGTAAGCCTCCAGTTTAACACAGCAGAGGTCCATTGTGTGACTGCCAGGCAGAGGCCATTCGTAAGTAAGGTGAACAGAGCCATTTCCCCACAAGAGAGTGTAAGTTGTACACACTGAAATTGAGAACTTTCATTTATTAAGAGGAAATAAGAACTAAAAAGTCAAACTGGGCCATGTGATCACAACACTTATAATTTGAAAAGGGGTGCAAGAACATACTATATCATGAATCCCCTCAGAGTAAGAAAAAAAATAATGAAAATATGGTCAGAGCACTTGGATACAACCTTCACCCAAACATGCCAAGGAACATATAAGACAAGGATACGATTTTGTGGGTCAGTAGGGAAATAGGCATGGTAATCAGTGGCATTCATATTCATAATAAGCAAGGCGAACACGAAGAGTTTCACAACACCAAGTTCTGCGGAGTTGACAGAGCACTAGCAGCGCTAACAGGCAGCTGGTAGGGATGGGATTCTTCACGTCTATATTTACGTGTGAAAAGACAGGTGGGACACAAGAAAAACAAACGCACCTCTGTTCATCTTTCCAAGTTTGGTTCTCTGGTTTTGTGACAGAGCATTGGCTGAAAGCCACTTGGAAAGGAAAGAGTTAAGTTGACTTACAGGTTACAGCCAAGGAAAGTCAAGGCAGGAACTGGAGGCAGACTCAAGCAAAGGCTGTGGAGGAACATGGCATGCTAGCTTGCCTCCTCCTACTTGCTCAGGAACTTTTCTCATGCATCTCAGGTCTGCCTGCCTAGGGATGGCACCACCATAGTGGGCTGGACCCCTTTCCACTGGTTAGCAATAAGGAAAATGGCCCACAGTCATGTCCACAAGCCAACGTGTTAGGCTTAGCTCCTCAGTTGAGATTCCCTCTTGCCAAATGTTTATAGTTTGTGCCAAACTGACAAAAGCAAACCAAACCAAAGCAAAATCACTCCCGACCCCCCCCCCAGAAACACAAGTAGTTATGCTGTTTGTATTAAGAGACTTGAGCTATGGATGAATGGTGCCAGGTTATCAGCTTTGTGAACTTTTAACTCTCAAGCTCCTCTGCAAAGAGTGCTGGGCAAAGAAAAGCTGGTTTTCTGAGTTTCTGTTCTGACTGTCTCTACTGCCTGGTTTTGTGTGTCAACTTGACACAAGCTAGAGTCATCAGAGGGGAAGGAGCCACAGTTGAAAAAAAAAATGCCTCCTTAAGATGCAACTATAAGGCGTTTTCTCAATTAGTGATCAATGAGGGAGGGCCCAGTCCTTAGTGGGTGGTGCTATCCCTGGGCTGTTGGTCCCTGATTATACAAGAAGGTGGGCTGAGCAAGCCAGAGGAAGCAAGCCAGTGAGTAGCACCCTTCCATTGCCTCTGCATCAGCTTCTGCCTCCAGGATCCTGCCCTGTTTGAGTTCCTGCCCTGACCTTCAGTAATTAACAGCAATGCTGTTGTGTGAGCCTAACTTTCCTCCCCAACTTGCTTTTCGGTCATGGTATTTCATCACAGCAATAGAAACACTAACTAAGACACTATCTTAAGAAACACTAACTAAGACACTATCTTATCTGGTTCATGCCATTTTTTTGTTTTATTATATTTAAGCTATTATAATACTACATTATGGTTCTCAGTATTATTATTGTTGTGTGTGTACACAGGTGTACTCATGTGTGTGCACAGACATATCCATGTTGAAGTTGGAGAACAAACTTCAGGAGTTGGTTCTCTCCAAACCTTGTTGGGTCAGGATCTCTCTTATTTCTGTTGTGCATTAAACCCTAGACTAGCTGGCCTGTGATCTACCTGTTGAACATCCTTTCTCTATTTTCCATTTTACTGTAGGATTTCCTAGAGTATAGATGCATGACATTACTTCTGAATTTTTTTGTAGGGTTCTGGGGATCAAACTCAGATGACCAGGTATGTGTTGCAATCACTTTTACACACTGAACTATCTCACTGCCTCTTAATATGGTTAGTTCATTGTCATTATATTTTTGTACTTATTTATCACAGTTGATTTTGAGAGATACTCTATTTTCTGTTGTCCACCCTCTCCTTTTCATTTGCTTATATAGGCATAAAGACATGCCCAAATCAACAGTTATGAATGGCTAGAAAATGATTTATTACCATTTTCCAAAGTCTACTAGTGAGTTCAAGCTTTCCCAAAGACCAAGACATATGTCATTCATCAATGGGTGTGTTGCTCAATCCATAAGGAGCTAATTTAAATTTCTTCCCACTAAGTAATATGGCAGGTTATGTCCCTAGGTCAACATTTGCTTTGAGTTCTTTTCCACTTGGTGGTGTTTATAATATGTGTAAAATATTTTCTTGGCTCTTCAAGAGTGGGTTACATATGTATGTAAAAGCAAGAAGGAAATGAGTATATACTTTTTCAAAAAAAATGCCTTTCAAAAATGAATGATCACTTTATTATTTTCTCAGATAAAATTAACTCCATCACTTGAAAGAAATACAACACTCATATTTAATGCAAAGTATTGAGATGAGAGAATGAAATATGTCTATATTTATAATTCATCACAACATTTTATATTCAATTTTCACTTTGTCAAGATGCATCAATCACTATAATTTAGAAAAATAGAAGAATCATTAATACTTTATGAAGAAAAGTCAGGGGATAGGCAGAATTCCTTCTAGCAGAGGTTTTATTTCAGCACATCATATTTTCAATTCCTCAATGAAGACAAAAATCCTAAGGGGAAAAATTAAATGTTGCAATATGTTCTCTTAATATATAAAATATAAAGAATTAACCATCTAAGATTAAAAATGTAGTCAAAGGGAGCGAGCATCAGTCCTCTGAGCCTATCCACTCTAGGGACTGACCACAGGAGCCGACCAGTGGAAGATTCTAAGAGTTCATTTTTCTTTTGAGTCAATTTTTGCATGAAAAAAACATCATCCCTCTAGGGACTGGCCTTAGAGTAGCATTCTATAAATCACTTACCATATATCAGTCTTCACTCAATAGACTATACATCATAGATGCCTTCTATTGAAAAAACCTCTGGATATTTATAAAATGGAAGATGATGATTTCCAGCAGGACAACTTAAACAAACTAAGACACCTGTGCAGACAATGAAAATGAACCAGGTCTTCCCACGGAATCCTCTTCCCGTTTTGCCATTCCAATTCTGCCAAGGAGAACTAAAGCTGGGCATGTAATTTTAACTCAAGCTTATTTTATTTGACTCAAATAATTAATCAACAATATCTTGAGGTTTCCTTGCTCTTAAACTATGTTTTCTGTTAATTGCCTAGTTTATTTTCTGATAATTCTGGAATATTCTGCTTGATCTTCTGAGAGCCCAATTCCAACTTGTCATATATTGGAGACTAGAGCACTGGACCCACACCAAACTTGTTTGACTTTAAAGCATTTTGAGTTGGTCCTTCTGGGGATTTGAATCCTTTAACAGCTAAGAAACCATGAAGATTACAGCACAGAATGCTTTGATGTAATGAAAAGGGACTGTGCCTCCATCCTTTCCCTTTGTAAATTACATGTCTCCAAATTAAGTTGTAAATCTGAATTTTATTACTCCATTTATAAGTGTCGACTTTTCTTTAAAGAAATCAAACTTAAAAGCAGGTTCACCCTTTAAGGAAATGGTGGCATACATCCAGGTTCACATTCAGGCAGAATCCAAACAGGCTCAACAAACAGCCATTTAGTACTATGATTTTCTGATAAGTGATAATTATAAATTTGGTTTGGAATTTTTAAGAAATGGTAGTGAGATGCTTGGATGAAAAATCTGCACTGTTGGAAGAACTTCATCACAGAAGAGTCATATTGCCGAGCAAAGGATAGCCTCTGACTTGGTTTCCCAATGTCCTGTCTTCTTAAATGCAAAGGACAGAGGGAGACACATAGAAGCCAGATAAGGTACAAATTTATTTTAAGGCCAAAAGCTGAGACAGAAGTGAGGGAATTTAAACTCTTCTAAACCAAATAAGGCCAAATGTTAAGGCAGATAGAGTTACTATTGTCTTTATATCATATTAGAATTCAGAGAGTACAATGTCCTGTGGCTGTTAAAATATATGGCTAAGCAAAAGAGGCACTAGATTTTCTTCTTTATATGAAAAGCAGCACAGGCTTTAGTAAAAGGGCACCAGTGATGGAGGGTAGATCTTCAGTGAAATCCAACACCCCATTAGAAGAAAGTGCTGAAGGTCAGAGGCATTGGACAGCATGGCCATGCTCTCACAGCTTCCATGGAGGATTCAAGGACTAGAAATGGTGCCTCCTAGAAGATGATTTTCCTGTCCACCAAGACACTCTAAAGAGTGAATGTCCTTAACGACAAGTATTTTGAAAAATCCCTGGCAATGGGTAACTCAGCTGATGCAATAAGCCGAATCAAGCCTGATTTATTAAAGTCCGGATTTAATCTGAGCAAAGCATTCCCAGGTGATCTCAGGGGAAGAGGAGAAATCATGTGGAAGGTCTATGGACTGGACCTTAAATACCCTGTAGGGCGGTCTTGAGGAGCTCTGGGGGAGGAGCCACCGCTTGGTGGATTTTTCTTAGGGCAGGGTCTGGAGAGATGGAGAGAGCAGCTGACATTTCCTCAGAGATGATAAACACACATAATTACTTAAATTATAATTGCTTACTTATAATTGGGTTTCAGTTAAGAAATCGTGTTTTTCTCTATGTAGACTACCAGTAGATATGAAAGAAATATGATGCAAATTTAAAATATATGAAATGGCCATTCCCAGTCCACTCCAGATCTTACTTCCTCGCTGCCTCCGTGACATGTGACAAAGACAAAGGGTAAAATAAGACAGTGTGAAGGTGATGAAAAATAAGCCACAGAGGAGCAGAAGATACCTGTAAAGGAGAGGTCTGGTAGAGAACACTTATGTAAAATATACAGCAGTGAACTCACTAAACAGAAGCATAGAAATCATTCAATCAAAAAAAAAAAAAAAAAAAAGACCCAGGCTTCCAACAATAAAGAGGTGACCTGTTGACCTGTGAGTCTATGAAACAAACTGTACCGGTACTTCATATCTCACTAGGCAAATGTGAACTGAAACATAAATATATGTGATAGCTAATTTTGGTTGTCAGCTTGACCGATTTCAGCGTTAACGAAAATTCAAGATGTGGGGCACTCCTGTGAGGGATTTTCTTGATCAGGTTATTGGAAGTAGGAAGACCCCTGTTAAATGTAGGCAGCACCTTCTGGTGGCAGCCTCAGAAAAAAGATGTGGAAGAAGGAAATTTCATTCTCTGCCAACCTGTCTTTACTCTTGCTGGAAAGTTCATCCCTCCTGTGCCTGCATTTCTTCACTCATATTAGAGCCAATCTCTTTATAATTCTCACACAGATCGGTGGTCAGCAGCTCTCAAGAAGCCTCCAAGACTTGGGTACCAGATTAGGACTGCTGAGACATCCAGTATCTCTGATAGGGGAGCTGGAGGTCCACAAAGGTGATTTTCTCAAAACCAAGATCATCTATTTGCACTCTGAGACTTCCATGGAGGCAAGAAATATGGCTGCACATTTTATAAGAGTGTTTTGGGGGGGGACTATTTTTACATTTTCTCCCATGAGTGAAAAAAAGGAGCAAAAGAAAAACCATGAAACATAACATATACATAAAATTTGTACAACTGCTCTATTTATGATAGCCAAAGAATAGAGGCAAGTCACATTTCCGTCAAGACAGAAATGGGTAATGCCTAAAATACTTGCACAATTGGGTATTGCTCATCTGTTTAAAAAAAAGGGGGGGGGGTGTTTAAGCACTGATACATGCCACCACAGAAAACATGCTTAGTGAAAGAAGACAGACACAAAAGGCCATATACTTCATTTATATAAAATTTGGAAATCCATATAAATGGACTGTATTGAAAATTTGGAAATTCATGTATTCAGAAATGTATTGGTGGTTGTCAAAAATGATTGCTTGTTGGTAATATGGTATCTCCTTGGTGTGATAGAAAGACATAGTACTCTTGGTTGTAAAACACTCTGGAAGTATTTGTCATTTAATTGTACATTTAAAAATGGATAAATGGTCATTTTCATCATGTATATTTTACCAAAATAATGTTAAAAACAACACAAGTAGAATAATTTAATTTGCCTCAGTTTGGGTGTTGAATGTCTTCCAAAGGCTTATGGGTTAAAGGCTCACTCTCCATGGTAACAATATTGGAAGGTGGTGGGTATTTTAAGAGGCATGGCCTTGTACAGGAGCTTAGATCACTGTGGATATGTGAAGGAGACTGTGGGCTCCCAGCATATCTCCTCTCTGCTTTCTGGCCAAGTGTGCTCCATCACGTGATCCCAGCATGATGTGAACCAGAGGCTCAGAGCCATGGACCAACTAAACATGGAGTCAGCAAATAAAATGGTAAACTAAAGTAAACCTTGTCTCTTTATAAGCTGATTAAAGGATTTGTCGTAGTGATGGAAAGCTGACTAACACGTCACCAGGATGACGGGCAAACTCCACCATGGAATCCTCAACAAGCTTTAAGCATGACAAAGAAAAAGAACTGAGTTTCACCAAGTGAGCACTTTCTGCTCAGCAACAGTACTGAAGAGCTGTGAGTGGTGCAGTCCCACCCAGACCACAGAGTGAGGAACCTGGATCCCTCTCTCCTCCCGCCTTTGAAGGCCACAGCTGTTCAGGACAGAAGGAAAGAAACAGAGCTCATGGGAACTGAATTTTGAATTGTCTCAATAATTTTGACAAGTGACTGTTCAAGCTGAAAGATACAATTATTGTAAACTAGAAAACCCAGAGATACTGTAATTGGCGAAGTCTGGGGGTGTCGAGTACTTTGTTATGCTTTTGTTACAGGAATTACTGTTTCAGAGTGAGGTGAACAGCTGTAGGAAATGAAAGGATCATTACATTGAGCATTGAACATCTGTATAGTTTACATCTGAGACCAATTCCTATGGCCATTAACACCCAATACCACAGACTGGACACCGGAGATTGCTTCCTACTCTTAACACCTCACAGTTGGAATTAAGACAATGTAAATTTTGGAAGGAACAATTGGTATTCGAACCATGGTAGTGTCTGCGCTTCATGATATGCCATCAGCAGCTGCTACTGACGAAAGGAAATGCATTGCAACCTTTCTGTTTCAGTTAAGTGACTTTGTGCTTTGTATTAGGAGTGACCCGTCCCCTCAAGGCCCAGAGATCATCTCAGAAGAGGAGCCAAAAAGATTGTAAGGGCCAGAGGCAATGGGCACCTTTAAGGAAATAGTGGTTTTTTGACATAACAGCGGGCATACACACCAACTCACAGCAATTGAGACAGCTTGCAAAGGATCCAGCACAGGCTCAAACAACACAAAATTCCAACATGAAGAGGAGAAGGGACAGGTGCGAAGGTCTCACCCTTAACTGGGGATGTATTGCCATTTGATGGTTGCTGGGAGAGGAAGGGTTAGGTTTTTGATATTGTTGTTGTTTAATGGTATAACATCTGGTATATGGACCGTACTGCATGGAAGACCCCATGCCCAGGAATAGTCAACCAAGACAAACCAAGCACAATGGATTTGAGAGTAGAGGGGGCAGGAACGGAAGGATGGGGAGGAGAGAGAGAGAGAGGGAAAGAGAACTTGAAGCATGAAGTTGGTTGGGTGGGGAAACAGGGGAGGATATGGGAGGGCTTTGGGAAGTGGGATAACTGTGATCAATGTACACTGCATGAAATTCTCTAAGAATTAATGAAAACAGTACTAAAAAATAAATGTAAATTATTTTTAAAAAGAGATGGGAAGTCCTAAACAGTGATAGTGCATGTGAAAGCAGATACCACTCTGAGCAAAAGTCAGCATGAAGTCAATACTCTATGGTATTTAAGTATCACTGTAACATGAATTGCCAAATGGTACTATTTAATAAACAAACAGGAGCCAAATATTGGGGTGAAAGATAAGAGAGGCAGAGCACAAGCCACTAGTTCTTACTCCTCCAAAAGAGAGTGAGTTCCTGTTTCCTCACACTTTATATACCTTTTGCTTCCTGCCATCACTTCCAGGGATTAAAGGTGAGTGTGCTTTCCAAGCAAAGGCATGAAATCTCAAGTGCTGGGATTAAAGGCATGTGCCACCACTGCTTGACTCTGTTTCCAGCGTGGCCTTGAACTCACAGATGTCCAGACAGATCTCTGTCTCAGAAGTGATATGGTTAAGGGTGTGTGTCACTATGGTCTGGCCTCTATGTCTAATCTAGTGGCTCTGTCCTGTGATCACCAGATAAGTTTATTAGGGTACACAATATATCACCATATTTCACCATCCCACACTTATAATCATAAAAGCCAAAATTATGAAGAAATTATTCCTACAGGGGAGTTTGGTTAAAGAGAAAGAAATTCATAAACATTTACCTTCCACTTCCCTTGGAAACAATGATTTTTGTAATTCATTTCTTGATCATGTGAGATTCCTAGTAATAGAACTATGCCAAATGGTGGGATCTTGTGGCATGGAAAGAGTAGAGATACTAAGACTTGTATCACCATGGAAGAACAAAGTCTGTTCCTCTGAGAGTTAACACTGATCGAAGTGAGCATCCAGCTGAGGATCTATCAACAGAAGGAGCAGCGGGCTTTTATTTGACATTTTGTGCGGAGCTGAGTTTGATAATTGCCCATTAGTCATGGTCACGGTTTCAAAAGATGTTTCACTTTCTGCGTGTAAGCGCTCTGGCCTTGCACATGGTGGGCTAATGGACGGTCAGTTTAGGAACTGCTGAGTCCTAGCTGGAGTCATCACGGTGCATAAACACCCCGACTTATGGGGATACTGAAGGGTGAACTGTGCTCAAGTTGCAAAGAATGTACAAGGACAGCGTAGAAGAAAACTATCCCCTCTGATGGAAAATAGCCCAAGTTAGTTAACCCTGTGCCTGGGCAGAACATTTCTTAAGTGGTTAGTGTGCTACATATGGAGCTTAGCGGAGTCTACCTCCAGGGTTCTGAGGGACTCTCAGGGACTACATGATGAGAAAGCCATCTGCTGTTTTATTTTGGTCACCATCACAGGCTCTAATGAGAGAATTAGCATAAGTGACCCTCACGTTTCTCCCAAATAACCTAGGCAATTTCGATGATAACCCAGACATCAGCTGTGTCATCTTATAGAAACTGCATGGCCTCCAAAAAGACAGACTTCTAAGTCAATTGTCATCAAGTGAACAGAGAAGGCTCCTTTTGGCTGCTTAAGTAGCGGTCCTCCCCACTGGCGTTTGTTTGACTTTGGTTCATTCATTGTAGACTCCTGGTCTGCAAACATTCTGGCCTTGTAGCCTAATCCCGTGTTTTATGACAAAGCTGTTGAAAGTGTGCTTTAAATGGAAAATAGGTTAAAATGCCCATGTCGCCCTTGCAGAGGAAATAGAGACAGACAAATCCCTAGGGTTTGCTAGGCAGGCAGCTGAGCCTGTTTGGTGAGTTCCCAGCCAGTAAGAGACCCTGTCTTAAAAAGAAGAAAGGGGGGCAACTCCCAAGGAACTCCACCTGAGATTGTCTTCTGGTCTCCCTGTTCATGTGCACTCAGACCCACACATAACTCCCACTCACATAACTGCACATAGACACACATACAAAAGAATACAATAAAGGCACTTCTCATGTATGTGCAGATTTCATTATTTTCATTTAAATTTTTGCAGAAATATCTGCTCTTAGGCTCATTTTTCTTGGGTGGCCAGATCCTGTAAATAACTTTTGGTAAACTGATCATTTTCATGGTATTTAATTTTGCCAATGATCATGGAATGCCTTTCCATTTTCTAGTGTTTTTCTCTTTCTTCAGAAGTTTAAGGTTTTCATTGTAGAGGTTTTTTTTTTACTTCTTTGGTTAGGTTTATTCCTAGATATTTTATTTTCTTTGAGGTTATTGTGAATGGGAGTGTGTCCGTGATGTCCTTCTCTGTGTGTTTGTTGTTGGTGTAAAGAAAAGTTATTATTTGTGCAAGTTGATCCCTCATCTTGCCACATTGATGAATTTGTTTATCATTTCTAGAAGTTTTCTGGTAGAAATTTTGGAATCTGTTTTGGAGTCTATAATGTGTAGTATCATGTCATCTGCAAATATTGATAGTTTGACTTCTATCCCCATTTATAGCCATTAATTTCCATTTCTTGTCTTATTGCTCTGGCTAGTACTTCTAGCACAATATAGAAAAGGAGTAGGGGCAGCAGGCATCCACTCCTTCCTGACATCAGTGGAGTGGAATTGCTTCAAACTTGTCTCCATTTAGGATGATGTTAGCTGTTGGCTTCTCTTATATGGCCTTATTATGTTGAGGTATGTTTCCTCTAGTCCTACATTCTCTAGTACTTTTATCATGAAGACATGTTGGATTTTGCAAAATGATTTTTTCTGTATCTATTGAGATGATCATGTAATTTTTGTCTTTAAGTCTATTTATGAGGTTTGTTACATTTATTGACTTCAAATGTCTAGCCATTCTTGCATTTCAAGGATAAAGCCAACTTGGTCATGGTGTATAATCTTTTTGATGTATGTCTGTATTCCATTTGCAAGTATTTTCTTGAGCATTTTTGAGTCTATGTTCATAAGAGATACTGGCCTGTAGTGTGAAAATTTTCAAAAGCCAAAAATAAAACGGTTTACCATATATTTTGCTATACCACTCTTTGGCATATAACCTAAGGACCCAACATTCTACTCCACGGATAAGTGCTCAGCCATGATTATTGCTGCTCTATTCCCATGGAGGGGTGCTGTGTACTGATTTTCCCTTGGCCTGCTTTCTTATAGAGCCCAGGATCACCAGTTCAGGGATGGCACTGCTCACAATTGGCTGGGCCCTCCATCCTTGATCACTAATTGAGAAAATGCCTCGCAGCTGGATCTCACGGGGGCATTTTCTCAACTGAGCTTCCTTCCCTGCTGATGACCCTAGCTTGTTTCAAGTTGACACATAAAGCCACCAGTATGGTATACAACAACAATTAATGGGGGTGGGGGGAAAGGCCATGCATTTGAAAGAGCAAGGAGGGGTATTTGGGAGGATTTGGAGGGAAGAAAGGGAAGCAAGAAATGATGTACTTGTACTATAATCTCAAAAATAAAAGAAAACCCGTTAGATTCTTGACTGCTGTGGGCATCAGAATTCATACCCCCACTATAGCCAAATGTGTTGGTATTCTGTATAATGAAGATTGTTTTACTTCTGAGCCACATAGTTTGGTGGAGGTGGCAGAATTCACCTTATGGATTCCCTGAAGGTCAATTCCACACATTCCATAGCCTGACTACATGGTACTGCACATTCACCACAGGTGAACCACCACTCTCCAAACATAATCTTTCGGTAATCTAGAGAACATTATGCAAATCAGATTGTAGAACACAAAATGGAAAGGCTATACAGCATAACTACTAATATTCTGGGGTTCACACCAAGTTTCTAGGTGGCTATTTGGTGACTAAGGTAATTTTGATCTATAGAATAGCTTGGTTCCTAGATTAGCACACAATCACAATCCCCCTGGAGGACCAGAAAGAGCCTCAAGACAATCATTAAGAATAGCATTAGAAGGCTCACTTTCCCATTAGAACGCTTGGGACCTTCTCACACAGAAAAAAGTACAACTTTAATTTGAAATGTGGATTTGTGGTTCGAGGGGATGGATGAATGTTTCTCAGTAACAACTGGTGTTATTTGGATTTGTTTTTAGGAAAATAATGACAGTAGTCTTTCTGGACCTCTGCTTTAGTAATCTTATTTTCACAGGAATTAAAAAGAAAATAGATTAAGACCTTCAGGTAGCACAGTCACTCACTAAGAAGGGGGGGAAATCATGATTGAATTCCCACACTAGTTTCTCATTGTGATCTAATTCTCCAGAGGTGTCAAGACCTAGTTAAATAAGCTTTTCATTTTTTTCATTTTATAAGAATTGATGGAGTAATGCCTCAAGATGATCATTGAACTTTTGTTATTTTAATTGCACGGCTGTCGATATTTTTGTAGGGATTCATTAGACATTGCTCTTGATACAATATAAAGATTGATTTTTCTCTCAGCCCACGATCATTCAGTTTAGAGTGTAGAATTCTTAGAACTATACTTTGTTGCTTAATAGGATTATAGCTCACCTTTTGATGTATGCTAACACCGAATGCTTTATTCTTGACTTTATGCTTTTAATAATTCATCTTGTGGCAACCTGTTACTATTTGTTCCCCCGACACCCCCTCCCCCCCTCTGTCAATACATACAAATATTCTATATTCTAATGATCCCTCCTTGGCCTGCTATCTCTAAGAGAAGTGTTAGTGAGAATAAAATGAAAAAGGGATAAAAGTCCAATCTTGTGTAAAATAAATTCACCCTAGGAGATAAAAAAGAGATAATGTGCAATACTCACTGGAAAAAATACATTTTCCTGGCATATATGCCCAGGGGTGGGCTATGTGATCATTTGTAATCACAATGTCCTGTATGTTATTTGCAATTCTCTTGTTTAAAAAAAAATGGGCCAGGGAGAAAACAGTAATTGAGACAATGATAAAAACTGAGAATTTGGCATTGTGCTTTGCTTGTTTCAATTGAGACATAGCTGAGGTTTTCTGTAAAAAGAAAAGAAAGAAAATATTGGAAAATAAGGGGAAATGAATTATTGCCAGAAAAAAATAAATACAACGATGGCTGAGTGTATACATTAAATTATCTTCCTAGGGGCTTTTGTGCAAATGCCTGTCTGATAGTGCCCTTCAATGCATTTACATCTTGGAATTTTAAAAGGCCTGTCTATCAGTGGGCTTTCTGAATGGGTTTTCATTTGCACGAATGGTCTCCATCACATGAAAAGCAATGCTGTGTTTTGAAAGGCGACGTACTTATTGTGCTGCCCACATGGGACTATCAGGGCCTATTGGCTATCAACAATTGCCTTTGAAATGAAAAATATTGTTTGTATCAAAGAACTGTTTGAGTCTAAAGGAAAACCTTCGCAGCCCGCCAATCATCCGCATATTCCGAGGATTATATTGTTGGGAGTTTTACACAATTTACATGCAGAAGACAACAATGACTCTGGTGGGTTATAGAACCCCACGGGTGTTTCCACCCCACTCGGGCTGCAATCCCTGACACCGCTGACATCAGAATCTTTTGGCAGTGGGAGGAACTGATGTCCCCCTATTTTTAGATAGCTGAAGTCTGTCCAGCAATTGTTACTGTCAGCCATGACTTGAAATGCCTCTTCCTTCTCAATTTCAGAAAGAAAAAAAAAAAAAAAACACCTTTCTCAGTTCAGCAGGGGATTAAGAAAAACAGTTATTAGAAATGTCTGCCCAGATTATAGGTTTGGAAAAACGGCAAATGGAATAATGTCCTAGATCCTCAGAGCGACTCACTGGGCTTCTAAATTCCCAGGAACAGAAACACAACCTAGGTATTTGCAAGGCAGTATTTTAGATATTTGTTATTTTTAACTGATGGTTTTAGGAAAAAGCTTCTTCATCCATTTTTAAATCATGAAGTTGAGCTGGGCTGTCAGTCCAAAATGTATTCCTTATTTTTTTTTTTTTTAAAATGGCATCTACAATTTCTTTACAATGTACTTATGCCATAGCCAAAACTACTCAGGAGATACAGACATGCCAGTGCCATTTAACAATCTATTTGTCTAGCTGGTATGTGAGAGTAAGTTATTACAAAGCCTGATATAAACAGAGACATTATTTGGTGAATAGATACTGGATATTTAGTGAAAGGTTAAGTGTTACCAGACACTCCTGGGGTCTCTGAGGCATATTTATAAAGGAACTCTTATCTTGGCCTTACTTGAGGTTAATTCTGATTATTAATAGAAAGAAACGTTTCATTTTAATCCAAAATATACATACTTGATATTTCAAAAGCTGAAAAGGAAAAGGAAAAAAATGGAAGTGGGATTAGGACTGTGCAGAGAATATTACTGTTCTCATTTATAGAGTAAAACATGTGTTCACTAGAGAAATAATGGTACCTGGAAGAATAGTTCTGGGTTTGGGGCGAGTGTACCTAGTTATATCTGGTATATATTTAGGATCACAAGTATATGTGAATATATTTTAGTACATACAAGGCAGCTATGCAAGACACATAACATACAGAGTAGATAAAAGCAGTACCTAGGTGTTTAATGTTTTTTTAATAATTTATTGTTATAGTATGATACTTTCAAATTTTCAAAAGAACAGAGTGTGACCACAACATTACCCCAAACTCTTCACTCCCTCAGTCTCTGCCCTTAATTTCCATTAAGTCCCAAGTCTTCAGCATTGGTTGAGTTAACACAGTGACAACTTCCTCACTGATCCATTGAATGTCTAGGCTGTTGCTAGAAGCTATATGGTTCCAGGAGTGTTGAAGGACATCAAAATGGGGGGACTCAGTCTATTCATTCCACTTTTCTGTGTGACAAAAACAACAATTCTCATTATGTAGAGTTGGTAGGGGAAAGAAACCAGTATAATGCTATCCGGTAAGCTGTGGAATTTCCAGGGTTCTTGACTAGAAAGGAAACAAAATGGTAAAAGCAGATATTTAGGGTAGAAATAGTTGGAGAAAAGACAAGATGGAGACTGTTGATCAGATGCAGAAGGAGGACCAACGAGTGAGCCAGAAACTAGGAGTCAGCCAATAGATCACCTCTGACTCAGCATACCCATGGCAGCAAAGCTCACTTGAGTTGCCTTCCTTGCTGACTTTTATTTACTCACTCTTTCTGGCGTCCCTGGTGCTTGAAAAACACATAGGGTTCTTACAAAATGGACAAGGCCAAAACACATTGTGGGCAGAGGGGATGGAGAAGCCTGTCTTAGAAATCTGTGGAAGGAAGATGAGGTTGAACCCAGACATGATGAGGAGGAGGCTGCAAGCACCTGCAACCCTCAGCCCTTCTTGGGAAGTGTAGTTGGAATGTGCAGTGTGTTCCCTGGATAGACTCACATGTTTAAACACTTTGTTCCCAGCTGATGCTGGTGCTGCCTTGGAAGGCTGTTGAATGGGTAGGAAGTAGAGACTCCGTAGGAGAATTGTGTCGTTTGGGGTATGCCTTTGGGTTTTACAGCATGGTTCACCTTTTTCCTTCTTTGTTGGAGATGCAATGTCACCCGCTACCTTATGCACCTGCCGCCATGGACTGTATCTCTTCAGACTGAAAGCCACATCAGAGTTCTCCTTCTTTGAGTTGCTTTTGTCACGTATTTTTTGGTGACAGCAAATGACAAAAGTAATCAATAAGGTAAGGAAGAAGCCCGAGGCAGAAACACAGCCTTGGTTCAATCCAGAGTACTCTATGCTCTTCGTTCATTGGGGATGTGGGATTTACAATGGGGGTGGGGGGTAGGGTGGGGGATTGATGTACTGGGAGGGAGTGGTGAAAAAGAGATATCAGTATATTTCTAGGAAAAGACAGACTGGACAGGAAGTTGGAAGGCAAGGATACAGGTGTGAACTGATGAGAGCATCACCAGGGCATGAGTGACAGGTTGAGGTAGAAAGCAAGAGGAAATAGGAAGAGGAAGCTGTAAATCAGAGTAGAAGCAGAGCTCCTGGGACCAGAAACAAGAAATCTGAGCTTTGTCAATTTCAGAGTCACCTCAGAAGTTTGCATCGGATTGAGACATTCTCCTGCTTTCCCAGGCCTGATTCTCTTTCCTGTGCCCTTACTTTGTCCCTCTCTCTTTTTCCTTCTCACCCTTCCTATTTCCTCCCTCCCTTACAACATATACAGATTTCTTCCAATGTTCTAGCCCTTGGTTCGGAGAAAATTGCAGTGATAAAACACCTGACCCAAGCGACGTAAAGAAGAGTGTTCATTTTTTCCTCAGGGTTTGAGCGACTACAGTTCACCATTGTGAAGAAGTCATGGTGGGGATAGGGTGGGGAGGAGCCTAAGGGAGCTGACCACATTGTGTGTGTCTGCAGCCAGGAAGCAGAGAGGGGTGGATTCGAGTCTTCTGTTCATTATTTCCATGTTCTTTTTTATTTATCCTGGGACCTCTGCTGGTGCGATAGCATCATCTACATCCAAGGTGGGTCTACCCTCCTCTGGTAAACCTGCCTGGAAATGCCCTCACAGATATGCCAAGAGCTAATTCCAAATAGAGTCATCTTGACAATGAAGATGAACCATCCACATAACTACTGTCTTCTCCCACATGGTATAGAATATATCTTAGAGGAAATATAAGTTTTAAACGTTATTGGAATTTAATATAAGTGCTGTCAGAGAGCTAATTGTGGGTGCTGTAGAAAACAGAGTACAGGTGTTACCAAAATAAACTGGTCACAAAAGAAGCGTGAAGGTAATAGATAGTAAATTGATAAAGTTGATATATTGGAGAAAGAGAAAAATGCCAGAAATACATTACAGGGGGGAAGAAATATATGATGTAAAATAAATTACTCAAAGAACTGAAGAAATTGAACTAGTACCTGGCTCTGACTGTGGCCATTAGGAGTAGGCAGGAGCTGTCACTAGAGAGAAGCAGGGTACCATGAGTGTGAGGATGGGTCAATCTCAGGAAGTATGTCGCTGAAATGCACAACAATAGCAGTCTGTGATAACAGAGGCAGAAAAAGCATTTACCCAAACACTCATGAAAAAGCTCTGGTCAAAGGCTCAGAGAGCAACAGTAGCTTAGCTTCCCAGCATCTCTCTCCTAAAAATGCCAAGTTCCTATTTGATAATACATGAAGTATTTTCTCTAAAGTCAGAAGTGATGTGTCTCTGTCACACTATGATGGCAAGTTTAGTCAAGACAGTAAGAGGAAAAGAAACGAAAGGAAATTAGGCCACCTCATGGAAAGACTAGAGAGGGCCATCTTTTCCTCAGAAACTTTCCTTTAGAGCCAGTAAGCAGATAGTTGTGTAGTGAAAGGTTAATGTGGCATCACTCAACTACATGCCAGTTCACCAAAGCCTCACTGGTAACACAACTTCAAGGTGGTAATAGTTTGGTGTCTGAATTAGAGACCACAGCAAGTGTTTGTGTTCTTCCACATCTTTTTATCATCTGATCTTTCATTAAATTCCTTGGCAGTTTGCACATCAGTTTACCACACACTGGGTGTATGCATCCTGCTAATGACAGAGGGAGCATGTCCTGTGAGGCTCTTTCTGTGCCTTTCAAAATATGTTCAGTATGTAGTGGTTAAAACTACAATGGCCACAGATTTATTCCAACAGTCTTTTAGGGATTGCACAAAGAATTTTTAGAAAGATGTTCACCCTTGGATAAAAGGAAACATCCCAAACAATGGCTTTGAATATTAACTGTTTATCTTGAATATGCAAATGCCACAAAAACATGTTTCTCTATGCATCATTGGTTCTTTGACCTCAAATTAGTTTTTGTTCACTGTGTTAGTCCAATTGACTGGTGTGTGTCAGAGTGAGGCTGGACTACATGGGAAAGGCTGCAAATCTTAATGGCACTTGTAGTCTATACATCATAGGAAGGATGTCAGGCTAATACAAATTACAGGTAGTGTTATACAAAAATTTATGGATTTATGTGTTAACTCTCTGCTCTCCTTATGAAATCTGTAATCTAAAAGCTACTTAACCACCTCACAGCTCAGTTTATTTATGTCATGTGAGTGACAGCATACTCTACCTAAATATAAGAAGGATTAAATAAACTATGCACTATTAAGAATACCACTGTTTGTGTCTATGGACATATTGGCACCTTCCTTTTATTTCTTCTGTTTATGAGATCAACTATTTCTCTAGCTAGAACTTCAAGTACTATATTGAATAAATATGGGGAGAGCAACTAATAGTCCTTGACCAAACACTTCGTTTGCTCTCAAACCACTAAAGCTATTCATTGACTAAAAGAGGAAAAGCATCCTGATGCTCCAGACTACTAACATCAAGAGGTTGTAAATCTCATAGAATTTGATTTTTATAAGGTTAGAGAGTCTATGGTGGCTGACTAGTGTTTGAATGCTTGGTCCATAAGGAGGGGCACTAGTAGAAGGTGTGGCTGTGTTGGAGGAAGTGTGCCACTGTATGGATGAGCTTTGAAGTCCCAGAAGCTCAATTCAGTTGTCTTTCTGCTGCCTGCAGATCAAGATGTAGAACTCTCAGTTCCTTCTCCAGCACCATGTCTGCCTGAGTTCTGCTATGCTTCTTGGAATGACAATAATGGACTAAACTTCTGAAACTGCGAGCCAGCTGCAATTAAACATTTTTCTTTATAAGAGTTGCTGTGACCATGGTGTCTCTTCACAGCCAAAAAACAAAACAAAACAAAACAAAAAAACCCTAACTAAGATACAGTCTGTTAGTTTCTTGTTATTGTACCAAAACCCTTGAGGCTGGATACTTTAAAATCAAAGAAATTACTTCTCTCCTTGTTCTAGGGTCAGAAAATCCTAACATCTGCTTGCCTCTGGTGCAGATCTTTCAGCGACATAACACGATGACAGATAGCATCTGGTGAAGTGCCTTCAAGGGACTGAGAAAATAGTCATGCAGCGAGACAGGAAGGATCAGGGAACCAGTGATTTTAGCTTCATCTTTTTCAAAGAATTCATAGAAACCAACAAGAGTCCACTGAGAACTGCTTTAATCCTAGCACAGGGACCCACACATTTATTACTGGAACCCATCTCTAAGAGCAACACCACAACTCCGCCACACTGGGGAACAAACTTCAAGACCATGAATTTGCAAGACACCATGCGACTTTACTGTTCATCGCTGTTCCTCACAGTAGAGTACTACATTGCTTGACATACAACAACAGTCCAATAAAAAGAAGGTACTGAATTAATAATTGAACTGTAGATCTTCATTTCATCTAGTAAAACTATCTGATGCTTTTAATGTGATAAAATCCACATAAGATCACCATTTCACCACTTCACAGTGCACTGTGCAGCAATGTTCAATGCATTCACCATGTCATAGTCTCTTGACATTTAATCCCGAATTTCCACTTTCCCCTTCCAAAGACCCCAGCCTCACTCACCACACCTCACTCTTACCAACTCTCGCGATCACTAATGTACTTCCTTTCCTTATCAAGCATGTTGCATTTAAAAGAGAAAAAGACAAAAGTTAGAAGTTCAACCTGACTCCCAAGTCACTCAGGCAGCCATGACACCTCAGAGCTGGGCATCTGATCAGGGTGGATTTTCTCTACCACATCATTATGTGTGTTTCATGTGGCAGTCACCTAAGCAGCTTTTTTAGGAAATATAGCTCATTTTCCCCTCTTTCTCAGATATATATGAGACTGTCATATTCATCATGATTCCAGCAGCTTGAGTGGATGATTGAAGAAAGGCTTTATATCCCAAAACGTGGTCCAGTAGAAGCCGGCAGTGGAGAATCGTTATGTTGTTCCAGACACTCCTATAAGTACCTTGCAAACATTACCCTGTGTCATCATCAGCGTAGCTCAGAGGAGGAACTAACATGCCATTTCCCAGCATTTTTCAGGTGAAGAAATTGCATTAAAATATCTTAAGTCTCCTACTCATGGTCTCAGAGATGATGAAAATCATACAGTGACCAGATTTCCTTTCACAAGGGTAGTTAGAAGTGATGTAACCCGCAGAGTGTGTGAAGATATAATTCATTAATGTTCTACACTGCAGGAGGACTTCTTTCAAAAACCATCAGAAGCCTGTTCCACTGCCTTAATGAGACTTTTAATGGACAGATCACATACTTACTGTTATGGTTACTACTACTTTGTTCATTGAAAATTTCACATAGGTATGCATGTATTGATCAAATCCACCCCTACTTCCTCCAGCCTATTTGCCCTAAGTCCCCAACTCAATGTCTCTCCCTCCCTCTCAATTTTATATCCTTATTTTTAATATCCCACATTCTCATTAGTGCTACCCCTATGTGCATGGGTCTAGGCTTTTCTGCTGGGGCATGGGCAATTTAACAATAGCTCCTCTCCCCTAAAGAAGAGTGACGTCAACTGCCCAAGTTCCTCAGCTGAAAGTCTAAGGCACCCCTGACACCTAATCAACACACATGCCAAACCTCAAGGCCCAAGGAACATTCTAGAAAAGGAGTTGAAAAGAGGATAAGAGCTGTAGGATGGAGAGGCGAGCCATAAAATATTGTCTTCTGCATATGACATGGCTATTACACACATGAAATGGTTACTTGGCTAACACATTTTTGAGAAGAGACTGTAGTATGTAGTATGTATCAAACATTTGACCAAATGAGCCTTAAAAATAAATGTATTAGTGATCATTTATATGCAGTAAATAAGCTAACCTTTTGGTGAACACTATGAGTTATGAGCAGCCTCAGGGAGTTCCCCACCTCCCACCCTCACCGCTCCCAATCACCTCCATACATCTGTGGGTTAAGCTTATCCTTTTCTAGAATTCCATGTGGGGTCAAATAGTATGTAGTCCTAGAGTCTGCCTTCCTGTGTGCAGTGTCATGAATTTGCAATTCACTCAAGCTGTTCCATGTGATAGTAGTCGGTGGGTTTTTACTGTGCAGTGTCCTGCTGTATGGGATCATTTAGCTGTCTAGAACCTTCTTAGTTGCTTTGGTTTGCTTTTGATGAATGTCATCCAGCTTTGGAAATCATGAACATGGATCTCCACTAAGGGCAGATTCTTCCACACATTGCATCAGTGGTGGGGGAAGTAGAAACCAGAGGCGTGAAGTTATCAGCAACTGTCTTGGTCATGTATTAGCTTTGTAATGGAAGGGAGACAAACTTAAAAATATGAAAAATCTTCATGCCAGGTATTTTGTTGGGTATGTATGCTATCTGCTTTATCCAATTTTGGAGTGAATTTGAAGCTATCTGTGAAGAGGCACCATGGCCACAGCAACTCTTATAAAGGAAAGCACTTACTTGGGGCTTGCTTACAATTTCAGAGGCTTAGTCCATCATCATTATGGCGAGAACATGGCAGTTGGTAGGCAGGCATGGTCCTGAAGGAGATGAGAGTTCTATATCCTGATCCATAGGCAACAGGAAGAGCAAAAGGCACTGGGCCTGACTTGAGCTTCAGAAACCTCAAAGCCCATCCCCAGTGACACATTTCCTCCAACAAGGCCACACCCCCTAATCCCTGTCAAGTAGTACCACTTCTTAATGACCAATTCAAATATGTGAGCCTATGGGGGGGCGGTCATTCTAATTCAAAACACCACAGGGCCACACCAGAAAGCATTTAGTGAAATGTGTGTGTGTGTGTGTGTGTGTGTGTGTGTGTGTGTGTGTGTAATATGTATATTGTGTGGTACGTGTGTATTTTGCATGTATATGTATACACATGTGTGGAAAAGGGTAGTAGTACTTTCTTGTTGGGAACATTAGCCCACAAATAAAGATAGAGATTTATTATTAATTACAAAAGTTTGGCCTTTAGCTTATGCTTGTCACCAACTAGTTCTTACAATTCAAATAACTTGTTTCTATTAATCTATGTTCTACCACGTGGCTTTGTTACATTTCCTCTGTCCTGTATGTCTGACTTGTTCTGCATCTTGCTGGCATCTCTCAGTGGCATAATCTGTGTGCCTCTCTGCCTCCCAGATCTCTCTCTCTGAAAATCCTATCTATTCTCTCCTGCCTAGTTATTGGCCATTAAGTTGTTCATTAAACCAATCACAGTGACACATCTTCACACAGTGTAAGCAAATACTCCACAACAAATGTGGTGTGTGCATGTGTGTTGTATGTGTATATGAATATGTGCATTGTGTGTATGTGTAGTGTGTTATGTGTATAGTGTATGTGTGTGGTGTGTATATGTGTGCAAATATGTGTTGTGTGTGCACGTGTGTTGTGTGTGTGTGTGTGTGTGTGTGTAGTGAGTGTGTGCATGTGTGCCTGCACTGTATTACATATAACAGAGAAGAGAGTGAGACCTTCGTGGCTCTATGTATGAATGGAGCAGGCTTTATGACAGAATGTCAATCCGACTTCAGGGTGTAGATGGATGGCAATGCTTGTTAGATGTAATTAATTAATGGAGGATTAGATATGGGGTCTTATGACTGTTGACCCTGCAGTTCTACAGAACATGCAAGCCATACAATGTATTACTTTTGCAATTATCTTTGTCACCTCTCTCTCTCAGCTACCATTTGGAAGCTCCTCGTCTCTGTTACTGTGCTAATAAATTAGGGTTCCATAAGTGGCTTTGTTCAGATTCATTTTCTTCCCTCACTTAGTGAGCAGCTGTCTACAGCTGCTCTTCAATCTTAATCCATCTGCATGGAAACGCATTGTTACATACAGCCATCCATAAATATTGCCATGTTGACAAGCTGGTTGCAGATGGGGGGAGCTTTTATTATTATTATCCCTGATTAAAAGAGAGGCCAGATTGACAACACAAGGGCTCTGAGGTCCCTTCTCTTCGACAAATTGTCTGTTCACGCAATTATATTTCTAGTAACAATATTATGATACATGTCATAATCATCATTGTAGTTGTTGGTGAATTGCCCAGTGGTACTTCCTGTATTTTGCATTTTATAAGGCCGAGCATGAGGCAGAGTTCAGACTTGAAATTATGAGGTAATCTCACTGTATAAAGAAATAACACCAGCCAGTGCATCAAGCCTGAGCTATTAGTGCAGACAAGGAATCTTGTGCCACACTTAAATGCAGTGGATTACACAGTGGTCATAACATCTCTATGTTGCCCCCATTGACACAGTCAGAGGCTACTTAAGTTCTTTCTTCAAATTCAGAATATAAACACCTTTTTATATAACACACTAGCAATTCAAAGATTTGGGTTTTAGTATTAATTTATGTGTATGTGTGTAGGTACTGGCACATGCGCGTAGGAGCCCAGTGAGACAAGTAGAGGGTATTTGATTCCCCAGAACTTGAATCATAGACAGTTGTGAGTGGCCAGAAGTGGGAGCTGAGAACCAAACCTAGGTCCTCGGCAAGATCAGAGAGTGCTCTTATCCAATGGGTCATCTCTCTAGTCTCATAAGTACCCTTTTTTTTTTTTAAATGGGACATCTTGATAGAGGATAAGTTCACAATTGTTTTGGAAAATTCTCACTTTCAAAGACTTAGGCTATTTCTCTCCCCCTAGAGTGAGAGAGAGAAAACTTTGTTCCAGTTTGCTTTGAGGGCAAATCCTAAAGGTTCCTAAAACAAGCAAACCATCATGTTGCATCATGGGAATGGTTCAGAAACAAGATCCAGGGGATTTCTCCTTGTAGAGAGGCTACACTCCAGTGGAGAAATACAGATATTGAACCTGCAATCACAGCTGAGATTACACGCAATACGGGATCACAGGAGCATACTCTTGGAAGGTCCATGGGAGCCAGCTGCTGTCAGCTCAATGTGTGT
Organism: Peromyscus leucopus; assembly: GCF_004664715.2. Lineage (NCBI taxonomy): Eukaryota > Metazoa > Chordata > Mammalia > Rodentia > Cricetidae > Peromyscus > Peromyscus leucopus. The sequence continues at coordinate 26,734,692 of NC_051084.1, read as the reverse complement.
GTGGTGATTCCATACAATTTCCAGCATGACAACCAAGACACAAGGGACCAGTCCTAACAAGATCACCTTCATGTTGCTCCTTTCTGTCAGACCCGCACCGACATCCCAAATCTCGAAACCTTAGCAACCACAAACATATTCTAGAAATAGAATCATGCAATAGGAAACCTTCAGGGGACTTTCACTTTCCATTGCATGGAATGACCTTGAGACTCATCCAAGCTGGCTGGTGCTTTGCGTCCATCCTTCTTCCCCATTAAGCAGAATTCTATGTGATGATTATTTTATATCTTGCTTAAATATTGACCTGTCAAAGAACATTTTGGTTGTTTCCAGTTGGGGGAGAATTCTCTGTCATAACTATGAATAGGTTTTGTTGAGAAAGTTTATTTCAATGCAAGAGTCCGGAAAGCCAGTTACCAGACTCAGGGTAAGAATGTGTTTACCTTTGTAGTTAAGCCAACGAATACCTTTCAGGTCTGATGTTCAATCAACAATATTGGAGATTCACACTTCCAGCCTCATAGACAACATTTGGAGCTCTACATTTTAATTTTGCCTGTTCAAAGAGGTGGGAGCATGTCTGACTGTGGATTTATTTGCATCTTCCTAATAATGATGCTGAGTACATTTTCACGTGTTTTGTTGGCATGCCAGGTGCGTATCTTTCTTTGTCCTATTTCAGTGAATTATATCTTCATGTCTTTTGTCCCTTTTCTATTGAACTTGTTTGCATTTTGCATTCTTATGGATTGAGAGTGATTTACATATTATAGGCATGGTCCTCTGTCACATAAATTATTTGCAGATGCTTCTGCCAGACCGGACCTTATCTATTGATCCTCCTAATAGATGCTTTCACTGAGAAAAGTTTATACTTTACTTATAAACATGTGTAACTTGGGCTGGAGAGATCGGTCAGCTGTTAAGCAAACTTAACAGCTTTTTAAAAAGACCCAATATTGGTTCCCAGCACCCATCTTAGATGATTCATAGCTACCTATAAACCCAGCTCTGATGCCCTCCCTCTTCATGACTATTCAGGCACCTACACACATGGCACACACTCACACAGACACATAAATAAAAAATAAAATAAATTATTTTAATATATGTAATTTATATATTTTCTTTACTTACATTATTCAGACACACGTACACTACCCATTTCTCTAAACTGTTGAGGCAAAGGGCACTGAGAGCAAGATCAAAAAAGATGCTGCTGTCTACCAATCATGTCTTGGGAAAGCATGTGAGACAGAAATAATGCCATGGCTTATTCCACATCAGGCACTGTGGAATACGATGCATCCAATGCAGAGAAACACTCAGGCAAACCGCTGCTCTTCCCAGCAGACTGCCCATGCAGTTGGCTGGGTGTGCTCAAGTTTTCAAAGCACTTTAACTCAGGAGAATAGCTTCCTGAACAGGATGGAGATCAGGAGCCCTGGGCACTGGTGGCTTCAAGGAGAAAAAAGGTACATCAGGATGTAAGGCTTCTTCGGATACCAACATTGGTGAGATGTCTGTGCCTCACACCACAGTTCATCCATCAGTCCAAACACACTTGTGGGTGAGCAAAATCAAAACTTGGATGGACTGCATCTTACAATGTGCAATGGAAAAACTCACAGGAAGGGAAGTTGTGTGGAGTCATGAGGCTTATTATAAAAAGGACTTGAAAGTACAGGCAATTTCTGACTATTTAATCTGTGTGAATTTTGCTTATTTTTCACAACTGATTTAAATATTCTGAGAAAGTTAACATAACACAAAAGTATATGCATTTTCCTTCCAAGTTTCATATTCTATGTTATTTATTCCAGGTTCCAACTGGCAGGTGTATCACCCATAGCTACTATAAACACTACTGACCTGGTTTCTCTGTCAGGGGGAGCAGCAGGTGAATCAAGTTTTTGCATACCTGATTTTTCTACTTACTAGCTGAAGGGAAATAGTTTTCCTAAGTTATATATACATATATTCATGCATCATATATCCATACATACATATATACATACATGTCCAAATATGTATAAACCACAAGTAGAAAAATCCTAGTCATAATAAATGATCTAAATACTAAAATGTATTTGTCTCTACAACACAATCTATACATTTATCAGAAACAGCTTTGTGATATGTCTAGAAAACAGGTCAAAGTTTTAATTTAATAAGCTTTGAGTATTTAATTTAATAGCTTTGAGTATTCAGAGTTTTGTTTGCAGGGAATATTTTTAAGGTCATTATTTGAACTTTAAAGAGGAAGCTATTTTGAAACTAGTGGATTATAATAATAAGATATTCTATAAAACTAACCTTTATCCCTATCCCCAACACTCACATACACACAGATACACATAAGCACGCTTATACATATATACACATAGACACACAACTCACATACATAGCACACATACACACACACACACATATATACAAAGATACATGATACATACATGCACAAGCACATGCACATATACATAGGCACACACACACACACATGCACAATACACACACACACTCACACACAGAGATCTGTGAGCTGTCCGTTTTGAACAAAGAAACTTTCCTGGTGTCAACCACCGTTGACCATCCAGGGCCACCCTTCCCTAGGGAACAGTTGGCAATTAGATGTGGCTAGGGAGGCTTTGGCTTCACAGGAGGGACCTCCAGCTGCCAGTTTGTCCACTGGTGTCTTGAACTCTAGAGGATCTCCCCTTGACATGCATTTAATGGAGTCTGTAGACTTCCTTCTCATACCCCTCAGTACTGCTTCCTGCTGGTGATTCTTGCTTTGGACAGCCTGCTGGTAGATGGGGTCTGCAGACATTATCAGGGCCGTTCTCAGGGGCAGTGGCTGGTACTCATTCTGGCCTTTCAGACTCTGGAGGAAACAGGAAAGGACAACCTGACTTCAGAATCAGAATGTGCAAGACAGGCAGGAAGTGAAGCAACAGAAATACGTTCCAGATCCGTCTTCCTGAGGCCAAGGAAAAAGCAGACTCATGACTGACAGGACAATATCCCCGCGGTCCAGTGAGTGCCACTGCCAGGAATGTATTTTATAAGTTAAATGCTTACAATAAAACATTAATATAATTTATCCTAAGGATGTCTGCTGAATCTCTCTCTCTTTGGTGGTAGAGAGGGAAGTCAGTGGCAGCTTGCCACAGTGATGTGATACTCTGGCAAGAAAACGCTACATGTTATATCACAAACACATGGCCTGGTGACGGTTTTACGTTCTATTCCTTTAACTGCTTTTTTTCCCGTTTTTGGGGGAGACCTCTTCTAGACAAGAGTAATCTGTTTTTTTTGTCAACCTATCACATCAACCATTAACATGTAGTCTCTGCTTTTCAAGTTTACATGGTTTAAAAAGTTAAAACTTAACTTCGTATTTCTTATTTCTTATGAACTAAGTTTTGATTAAGTCATACCTTTAAGTTTCATAGCTTCTCTCTGGTGAAGTTATTCTGTGTGCCTTGCCTCTCGGTTAAGGAATTGTTTCCCCCTGCTCCCTGCCTGCCGCCCCCCCATAGTTAAAATTCCTCAAGTTACAACTGATTAAATTGCGATGTGTACAAAATATGTCAACCATGATGGTAAGAAGACTCCAAACCTTAGGGTCAGGAATTAGCCCTCCCATAAGACAAATCTGGCTCACAGATGTGTCTCATTAGGCTTCGAATGCATTCAAGCATTTTTCAAAAATTAATGGACAAAATTTAAAAGCTGATACATTGCAAATAGAAAATGAGGTCTTCAAGTTCTTTAAAATAATAATAATAAAAAAATGCTAGCAGCCTCAACCTGCATTTTGTTACAGAGTTGCTTGCTAGTTTGGATAAAGCATCTGCCTCTTCTATGGGATGTTGCTTCCCTTGCTCACTTCTACCCTACCCAATGCACGTTCATCCTTAACACAGACGATGCTTTTTTGCAATTAGAGGGAGTTTTGAAAGAATGAGTGACATTGAACTTGAAAGACAATTACTCCTGAAAGATTGCTAGCCATCCTTAATTATCTGAAGAATTGTTCCCGAGAGTCTTTGTTAGGTCAATAAAGTTCTATTGTCTTTAGGACTCAAGGAAGGCACATTTTTGCTCCCGTGCAGTGATAACATCTTAAATGGTAGGACAGAGAAACAAAAGGTACAAATCAGAGATGCCTGTCACTGGGAGCCTTTGGGGTCACCAAGAGTGGCAGCAGAGCCAGAGCCGTGCACTGGCCTTTGGTCTCTAAGTCCTGCCTAGTTCCATGAAGGTATCAAGTGTCCTATGTTATTACTCACTTTGGGGAGTCAAATGGAGAACCCGCTGACTAGAAATCCAGTTTGAATGGAGAAACATTACGTGAGCCTCCAAGTCTGTAAATAGCACAGTTTTTACTGGCCAGGATGAGGGTTAGAGAATACCAGTGTCATCCTTCGGAACCACGGGCTGTCCTGTAATTAGATTTGTTACAGTGTCCGACTCCCTCATCCCAGAAGGTTTGGTTTTCATTCTAATATCACATGGCAATCAGCTGTATAGTTTTTCTCCTGGTAAAAATATTGATTATTTTAAAAAATAGTGACATCAGCACAACTGTCAAAGTGAAGTTGTTAAAGCATTGTAGTGCTTTAAAAGTGATTCTGAGATTTTTATTTGTTGAAGGCATGAATCATATACATACACATTACATATGCACATGTATGTCATTTCCATGAAGTCTTTATGAACCACTGGGGAAAAAAAATGACAATTGTGGTTGTGTAAAGAAGCAATCATCTTGAAAGCTTAAGACAGATGTAGGCAAACGTCTCTCCTCTGAAGTTCAGCCTTTTTACACAGACCAGGGTCTGGCAAAGTAAAAGCCTGTTGGCCACACTCAGTCGAATGCTTATTTTTGTCAATAAAGTTTTATTGCGGCACAGCCAACCTCTTCGTGGCCAATTGTTTGCAGCTGATCTCTCTTCAGTGGTGGAGGAGGCTTGTTCCAACACAGACTGCTGGCCTTCAATCCCAAAAGATTCACTGTCTGCCCCTTCATGGGAAAAGGCTGCTGATACCTGCGCTCAACTTGCCCAGGTACCGTTTGCGTCATCATTTCTTGTCAGTCAAACAAAAACCTAAGTAAAGCCTCTATCTGATGCCACTAGACAGGGAAGCCACATACTCCCCCATCTGAGGTGATCAGAAGGCAACTTTGCCTTCCTTTTTTCTGCCTGCCATATTTCTGTTTTTACTTGGCAATGAGGAGACCTTAAGCTCCACATCCTCTCCATTTTTTTTTCCTACAGAATCCCAACACAAAGTCACACAAAATTTTCACACAAAATCACAACAGAATGTTTTGAACCATAGATTCCCCTCTGTGTTGCTTCGGGGATGAGGTCGAGTGGAAAAAGGAAATGCCCTTTCCTTCATAGCTAGAGAGATGGTTCAGTGTTAAGAGTGCTTTTTGCTCTTGTAGAGGACCTGGGTTTGAATCCCAGCACCCACACAGTGATTAACAACCATTTTTAACTCCAATTCCAGGGGATCTGACTCCCACTTCTGACCTCTGTGGGCACCAGCCAAGTAACAGGTATACATACAGGCAAAACACATAAACACATTTAAAATTTGAAAATCTAAAAATAAGTTTTAAAAAAAACCTCCCAAGCTCCTGAAAGCTGCTTATAACATTGTGGCAGAAAGTTCTAGGCCAATGTTTGTTTTCTCAAAGATAACAAGGAAGAGCAAAAACAGGAAAGCTATTTGTTACTGTCGTCTTAACTTTGTGGAAATATTTCATTTTCATCTCCCACTTATGACGATGCACTAAGGACTCCAGCATTGTGGTTCACACTGTCCACACACTGGTGAAAATCTGAAGATAACTGGTCCAATGAACCGATTTGGTCATTACCATGGTCGCCTCCACTGTCCTTAGTAATTCATTTCACACAGTCTACAAAAGTGACAATATTACTTCTGCTGAGAGGATTTATACCTCTAAGAGTTATCCTGGAAATTGCATTCTGGATGTCAGAAGAATATATTGTTGCTAAATATAATTTGTATATATCGTCAAATGAATGGATTTTTGCTCAAAAATTGAATATACTGAAGATTCCTGTTGCTGGCAGTAAGTCAACGGAAATGTCATGAGAAACACTTCTTCACTAACACCTGGAAATGCCAGATAAGATGCAAACATTTCTTTAAATGAATAGGAGGCAAGGGCTGACAAAATGATTCAGGAGATGGAGGTACTTGCTGCTAACCCAGGCTATCTGAGTTCGAACCCTGGGACTCACACAGTGGAAGGAGAGGATTCCTCTAGGGTGTCCTGTGACTGAGTTAGGTGTGTGTGCCATGGCATAAGAGAGTCATGGCATAAAAACAATATAGGATATATCTGCATACACACACACACACACACACACACACACACACACACACACACCACATCTTAAAATAACAAATGCAAAGATGAGCTCCCCATAGAGGAATCCACAGGGGCCTGCAACTGAGCAAGTATTCCATGAGTCTCCTCCTCTCTTATCTCTCTTCTGCACAGCATGCAGCTTCCTGGATCTCCTCCAGGTATCTTCAGCTTCTCAATTGTGCAGAACTTTTGGCTCCAGCCCAGTCTCTACCAACACACTTCCTTACCTACCCAAGGTTACTATGCAAAGGTCATGGTTCCCTATAAACCAGAAAAAGAGCAAGGAGGAGTTGAAGTTTAGAGACGTAGCATCATTTGTATTAGTATACAATAAAGTAAAGCGGGTGTACAGTTAAAAAAAATACCCAAGGTCAATCAGAGGAAGACTATAACATTGACAAATGAAATCACAGAACCAAAACATGAAGGGGACCCTAAGGATGTCTCAGTGGGTAAAGAGAGTTGGCTGTGTGACCATGAGGAGCTGAATTCAGATCCCCAGAACCCAGGTAAAAAGCCAGGCATGGTGGTGTGCGCCTGTAACCCTAGCCCTGGGGGAGGGGGCTGAAGACAGGCAGATCCTGGGGTTGTCTGGCCAGCCAGTCCAGCTGAAGAGGTGGGTATAGTGAGGGATCCTGTCGCAGGGGGATAAGATGGAAATGATACAAAGGAACATCCCAACATCAACTTCTAGTCTCAACATGTGTCTACCATGGATGAGTGGGTATATACACACACACACACACACACACACACACACACACACACACACACACATACACATACACACACACACACACACACACATACACATAGACGGACAGACAGACAGACACACACACACACACACACACACACACACACGCACGCATATCCATGCATAGATACATACATATATGTATATCCAGAAAAAAAGGGAGGGAAATTATCAGTATTTGTGGATAGAAAGGGTCAATAGTATGAGTTCAGATTTCCCTCAAGTGATCCACAGACTCATTACACCCTCAATAAAAACTCCAGTGACGTGTTTTGTGGATTGAAAATAGAACTTATCCTGAAGTTCATGTGAAAATCCAAAAAAGGCACAAAATAGACAAAAGAATGTTGAAGAAGGGAAAAGAAGAAGGACTAATGCCACCAACTTGCAGCCTCAGGACAGAGCTGCACACCTTCCAGCCTCAGGACAGAGCTGCACACCTTGAGGCAGTGAGGAGCTACAAAAAAAAATGCATTAATGGAATACAGCAGAGTCCCGAAAGAGACACCCCCCCCCACACACACACACCAGTTGTACAGTTAACCACTCTATGTCAAAACAAGAGCAGTGCTGGAGAGACAGTCCAGCTGTTAAGAGCACTTCCTGCTTTTGCAGAGGACCCAGGTTCAGTTCTCAGCACTCATGTGGTGGCTCAGAACCACCTGTCACTCCAGTTCCAGGGAACCCAGCACCCTCTTCTGGGCTCCAAAGGCACTGCGATCACATGGAGCACAGACATTCAGGCAAAACTCTCATACTCACAAAATGAAAGAAAACAACAATAAATATCTTTAAAAGCAGCCAAATCAATTGCAGTATGGTGGAGATATCATTCTCAACTAACGGTACAAGTGGACTGTATGCAAATAAAATGAAATGAAATAAATCAGAACACAGACCTCCCACCCTTTATAAATTTCCACTTAAACTAGACAGCAGACCTAAATATGAACTCCAAATATATGCCACTCTTGGGAGATAAAATAGAAGAAAGTAGAGATGGTAGCAGAGTTAACAATGTCCCATTAGCTATGACACCATGGACTCAGTCCATGAAAAAGAAAGTGACAAATTGGACTTCATCAAAATTAAAAAGTTGTATCTTCAAATAAAAGTGCTAAGGCAAAAAAGAAAAATTGAAAAAGCAACTAAAACTCATCAATAAGATGAGTAACCCCATCATAAATTATATTTCACTTGGAAACATCCACCTGGAAGACTGACTAATGAGCACAGGATAATGTGCCCCATCCCACAGGTCATCAGAGTATGCTCACTACAACAGTAGGATTCCCCCCGGGGGCCTGCTGGAATGGCTGAGATCTGACAGAATGAAGCTGCTTGAATCACAGGGCAACACGAACTCCCCTGCATTGCCAACGGGAATGCAGCATGACCAGCCCATCTGTAAGGCTATGTGTGTGGAGAGCTGTTGCAAATGTAAAGATGTTCTTACCCTTCAATCAAGAAATTACATCCTTTTGTATTCATCCAAAGGAGATGAAAATTGATATCCACAAAAAAAAACTTGAACACAGACACTTATAGAGCCTTAAAAGTCATTTCTAATCCTTTGAAGTCACCAAGGAACCCTTCTGTGAAGGAATGCATAATTAAACTTTAGTGCATCTCAACAGAGGAATATTATTTACCACTGAAAAGTTAGCTATCCAAACATGAAAAAATGCAGAGGAAACAGGATCTTAAAACTACATGGAAGAAGCCAGCATGCAATGGTGTCAACCGTATGGCACTGTGGAAAAGTCCAAACTATAGACAGAAAAATATAAATGATTGACACAGGCTAAGAAGGAGAAGTCTGGCTTCAGAGAGTGTGTGTGTGTGTGTGTGTGTGTGTGTGTGTGTGTGTGTGTGTGTGTGTGTGTGTGTGTGCATGCGTGGAAGTGGAAGGACAACCTTGAGTGATTGTTGTCTTCTACTCTGTTGGACAAAAGGTCTCTTGTCTATGCTGGGTACAGCAGACTAGCTGCCCTGCCATCTTCCAAAGATTCTCCTGTCCCCACCTTCCATCTCACTATAGGAGTGCTGGGATTAGAGACACACAGATCACCCAGCCATGGAGAGCTGAACTGGGGTCATCACACTTGCATGGCAATGCTCTTTGTGTACTGAGACTTGGGGATTACTGGGACAGAAAAATTCTTCTGAATGATCAAGAGACAAATTCCAGGGCACATTTCTCTAAATCAATGGACTGGTGACACCAAGAATCCACCCTGGTTAACACAGCTTCATCAGGTGTCAGCCATGACACTGTGGTTGGCAAAAACTGATAAGGGTACAGGCTGTGCGCATGTGAGAGAAAGAGGTACATGGAATATCACTGCAGGCTCCTCTCTAGCTGATGTGAAATCTAAAACTGCTCTAAAAATCTATTTTTTAAAAAATCTTACAAGGGGAGTTTTTACATTAATGTGTAACACTGGCAGGTATTTCTCAATAAAATTTTACTGAGCGATCGTGTCCAAGTAACTAGGACCCAGATAAGAAACAAACATTTCGAGTTATCTCAGAGGATGTGTCCATGCTTCTCTTCAGTCACCTCCTCTTCCCCCAGGGACATCTATGATGTCACTATCCAATCTAATTGACTTCCACCATTTTGAATTTTGTATAAATGAATTATAGTAGAACATACTTCTTTATATATGCTTTCTCTTATTCCCCTTTACGTATGACATTTCACCCAGGTGTTTGACTGCTATGGCCTCCTCATTTTTAGCATCATATTTCACTGGACCATATGAATGAAAATCAACTTTTGTTCCAATTCTACTGTGATGGACATTTTGGTTGTTTCTGGTTTGGGGCACTATAAATAAGGGAGCCTTCTACGAACATTTATATACATACTTCAGTCTTTAAGACACATTTTACATTTGTATTCCTAGAAGTGGGGTGATAGGACTGTGGAGGTGTGAAGATGCTCAGCTTAAGTCAAGATCGTTTAGTGGTTTAGGAGTGGTTGTATTGATCTACACTCCTGCCAGGAGAGTGTGCGAGATCCGGTCCCTCCATGCCATCAAATTGTCCGTCTTTTCCATTTCAGCTGCTTCTGTGGCTATGTTCAACTTCAAACGTGTGTACTTTGGAATTGGACGGATTTGACTTTTATAACCTTTGGGTCACTTTCGGTCAGGGTGAGTGGACACAAGCAACTCACGTCTCCTCTCTGCTTCTTAGTTCTGCTCCCCGTCCAATTGGCAACAGAAACGGTTATCTTCATGGAGAGCATCTGCGAATGACAAATGACAGTCATCTCCTTAAAATGACAACTTCTTCCTAAGCATCTTCCATATGCTGGTGTGTATTTACCCACAACAGGGAGCATAGCACGCTGTACTCCCAGGCAAGAATGAGGAGAGCCAACCCCTCCCTTACCTTCTAAACAGCTGGCATCCTGCAGAGCAACCAAGGTGGGCTAATCCTGCCACTTTGCTCAGACTGGGCCTCTATGTCTAATTGAACTAAAGAGCTAGTACCATTTTAAAGTCATGCTAAGAAGAACTTGAACTGGGATATCGCTGGGACAGATCTGACTTGGCTATTTCCATCTGCTGTCCCCAGCCTCGGGTTCCCCACATCCTATTACAACATCTCGAAAGAAATGGCCAGGAGACCTCAGAGCCAGCAGGTGAAGACACATACTTTTATTTTTCACCAAATTAAGAGCAAGCAGTGGCTGTTCAGGAACATCAATCATGCTTTCCCAATGTGTTTGCTACAGCATCTGGGTATGAATGCACTCATTTGTCAAAACTCCACCACATCTTCGCCTGCAAAGAGGTGCCATGTCACCTTAAGAATTGAAAAGTGAATTGTTTAGACTCTCTCTTCTCACTCAGTTTATGGAAGCCGAAGCCCCGTTCAATGTCAGCAGAATGAGCTCATGACTTGAAGGCGACATGGAGAAAGCTCCATGACTTTCTGTAGACAGTAAACACCCAACAGTACCCTAGACTCCAGGCTTTGTCTATACCACAAGCGAGTCAACCCTTAGGTAGGAAATAATTCGCCACATAAAGTGTGGCTGTTCCTTAGAAGAGGGTCTTTCAGTCTCCCTCCTTTACTACTTTATTGTTGGGCAGGGAGGTAAGGGTAGCCTTTATGAGTGTTTTTGCTGGCTGTGAGAGACCCACTCTCAATTGGGTACCCAAACATGAGCCTCTTGGTTCTCACTCAGCCGTTCTCACGTGTCTTCATGTTTAACAATAGTTGTGGTTGTCTCCCCAACAAGAGGAGGCTCTTTAGAAACCATGGAAGACTGATTCTCAGTTAATAAGCCCACAACATATTTTTCTCAACACAATTCCTTTAATTTTTAAAGGCTTGTATAGTTAGATGGAATTGAAGCCCATGTGTTTTTTATTCCCGGGCACTGACATCATCAAAATAGCCTTTTAAACAGTTGGTTGAGCCCTTTTTAATAAAGTCCTCTTACGACTCGTTTCTTTTTGAAAACAGAGTTTCTTTTTGCCAAAGGCAAATGTAGTGAAGTGCCAAAAGACTTGGATTTCAATCAAAATTTCAGGACTGCAAACTGATATTCACTGTACACCATGGGCTCCCGATGCCCGCCTCCATTGCCGTGAGTGACAAGGAAGGAAAGAAATGTCCTCCGAAGCAAGTTCATGGTCAAACTCACTGTCAGGCAGCTAAAGAAATGTCTACATTTGCTGTTTGAATAAAGGCTAAACCTGAAACAAATCAGTGTCCGGTACGTAATGGATTATTGAAGAAACATGATCCACCACTGCCAAGCAGTTAACTTTTCCCTGTTTCTGGTTATCATGAGTAAACCAAAATGCCTTATTCTCCAGAGGACCCAAGGGCTGAGATTTTCAGGATGTGATAGTTTTAACAGTCGTTTTGGAGATGGTCTCCTTGGTGAGAGCTGGTCATAGAGCATACGCACACATACTGTGTATGTACACATAATAGGATATGTATAAATGTAGGATACTTACATAAGGATTTTCTTCCTCTACTAATAACAACATTCTTGTCTAAAGGCATGCATACTGGTTGAGAAAGTGAAATTTTAATCCAGGCACAAAGCGTGTGAAGGAGCCCAGCCTCTAAATAGATCCATATGCTGTCACTGAAACAAAATGATTCAGGCTTTTGGGTCTTAACAATGGAGCCTGTTTTTCTCCTTGTCAAAATGAATATAGCTGAGCAGTAATCAGAAAGATGTATGGTTGGGAGAAGTTGGATTTTATGGGAATCTGTGAAGCGAACAGGCATTCCAACGCCTGCAGCCTCCAGCAGAAACACAGACATGAGAGCTCTATTTGAGAAGCAAATTCTTCTGCCATCAAGAATCTTCACGAAGATAATTCCTCTCAAATGGGGAAATTAAGATAGAGAGAAGGAAAGGGATGAGGTATTTGATTTTATTTTACTGTTGAGATTTAAAAAATGTGTGTATGCATATATATATATACATATATGTATGTATATGGCATGTATATGTGTCAAAAGATTTATGAGTTTACCAAAAGCTCTTGGAGAAACTGAATAAGCAAAAATTTAAAGCAAAAAATCAGATTTACAAAACATATGGGGCCTTCTGTGAATGCAACTCTGGTCTAACCTTTGTCATACGTATGCTATTTTTAAAACTTTGTCCAGGAGGGTAGATTGGAGGCCATTTTCCCCCCAGTTGGTAGATATCAAAACTTCGGGATCTAGAGGTCCATGAAAATGAATGGATTTCATTGTTAACAGACAGTAAAAGAGTTGTGAATGATTCACCGCAGGGTCCATTGAAATCTGAAATTTCATTGTGCACTGAATGAGTAGATCAAGGTTAAGGGCTCAGTACAGAAGTAGTACAGGGGGGGAAATCTAACAGAGGTATCATCCATTGAAGATCAAACAAATTTAAGTGTTGCCTATGACAAATAGAATTTGATTTATATCTATCAAAAGCTCTTTGATTACACAACATGAAACACATTTCTGCATTATTAAGCAGACGTTTTCAGATGTGTTTTATGTATTGACTTTTCGGATAATCTAGAGAGTACTATTTAATATTGTCAGTAAAACTGCCAGATGCTCTGACTTCGAGCTGTGACCTTGGCAAGTTAACAAACTTTCTACACTACAGTTTCCTCATTTATAAAGCAGTAGTGTGATATATAGACACACTGCACAAGAATGGATTCCTAATAAGCCACAAAGATGCTGGCGTGTTCAATTAGAGTCACCCATAGACATCCTCTCTCCTCCCCTTCCTTGTCTCTGTGTCTTTCTCTCCTTCCTCAATACCAAACGTATTCTCTACAGGGCATCATAGGTTGTCAAGAATAGAAAAGGGCCCAAAGAATGTGTAATTCTATCCAAAATAACAATGAACTTACAAATAAATAAAATGACTTACTCAAGGCCGCAAAGCTACAAAGCCAGCTAAAGGTTTATGTAAGTTCTGAGTCACTGGTTCCTGGCCAAGTCATTAAGAGTGTAAGATTGGGTGAAACCCTAGTTTAACCTTTACCAGTTTTCTCAGCTCTAAGATGGTGCTTAAAGTGGTATCGGGGATGACTGTGCACCATTGGCATACACAAAGATGCTGGAAGCTCATTACACTGAATTATGATTATGAATCTCATCATGCTGCCACTCGGTTTCAGGTTCCCTTGAGACGGCTTCAGCTGTGTCTGCTTCCCTGTTTCTGAGTCCCAAGTTAACTCCCCATGACCCTAGTAGACCTAAGCAGTGTTAACAAATAGCTTAAGTACTAGCAAGTGGCCATAGCAGGATGTTACTCAGCACTACAGATAAGGAAACTGACACACAAGAAAGTAACACGCCCAAGAGTACATGTGAATGTATATGAATAAAAGAAAGTGGAGCCGTCAGCCTCACCCAGAGACAATGCGACATCCTCTCCAAGTCCCGACTCCCCAGAGAAACTTCTCTCTGCCTAAGAAGTGACTTCCACCACTTAAAAATGGTAGACTTTGATTGGCCTGAAGATCAAGGACTAACTGCCCAAGCCCTACTTGTTTAGGGAACTTTCTCAGCTAGAGGAGACAATTGTGTCGAGCAGACAACCAAGATACTTTAGCTCAAGGTTAAAAAGGTCCACTGCATCGTTGTTCGGGAACCTATACGGACTCACTCCGCACTTCTGAGAACATCAAGCATTGTCTTCAGTGCGTGATGGTGTTAAAAGACCTATTTGAAAATGGATGGGTGTTTAGTTATTGTTTGATTTGGGGTGACAACCTTCCGTGTTCTCAGGTGTCCTCCGAGGCAGGCATGAAAACTGTTACCTGGATGGAGAATGACTGAATTCCTCTCAACTCTTCTGTATGCATTATGCATTCTAGGAGTTCTCCGCCAGGGATATAAGTCAGGGCCTCCCCCGCTGGTTTTGATTACAGCTGCGGAGCCACAGGTTTGAACCGCTCTAAGACCATCACTCTTCTGAGCCTGCACATAAATACAAAAGGCTTTCGCCTTACCAAACCTACCTTCCAGGAAGCTGCTTCTGTGCCCCTTCCACCCCCACCCCATGCCCTCACTCCCACCCCTTACCCCATTACCATCAGAACAATTATCAAATCAAATCGCCTTTCTAGCAACCAAGGTCCTCTTCATTTGCATATTCAAAGGTCAGTATGCAAATGCAAATTATTTAATATCAAAGCAATGATCATTTAACAATGTCTTTCCACGGAGTCAGATAAAATAGAAAATTACCTTTGGGTTTTTTTTTTTTTTAATTTTGCACATTACGGACATATGTTAAAAATATGAGAGGAAGATAATGAGATGAGCCAGTGGTTAAGCTCTGGCCAACTCTCTCCTCATCCAGCTTCCAGGCCTTACATGGCCACTTCATCACTTCCACTAGCGCCCTTGTGTTATGGTAGGTGATATGAGGGGCATAATTTGCTAAGACATCACTTCCTTTGAGGTGCTGTCAGGACAGGTAATGAGGAATAGCACCATCTGTCAGTGGCAGACACTCACTTCTATATTAGTCTGACGTTATTGTATTTCTCTGCTTTTTTTTTTTGCTGTTTTGTTTTTGTTTTTGAAAACTTGCATTTCCTTTATGTGAGCAGAACAAAAAAGAAATAGAAATCGGTTCCATGTGAATTGTGGGGTCCTTCTTCTGTATTAAACTGCAATTGTTTCCTGGAGAAAGAACAAAAAAGAAACGAAACGAAACAACCCCCCCCCCAAAAAAAAAAAAAAAAAACCAAGCCACAGGATTTCCTGAAAAATAATTCACAAGGATGAGTACTGGGTCCAGGCTGCTTTTTTCCTTGCACTTTTGTGATTGATGACACTGCAAAGAACTGATAGATTTTCTGTGGCTGCATCTCCACGCAGTTCTTTTTTTTATCTACACAAACTGCAATTCTTAAAAAAAAAAAATAGGAAATTTTATGTGGCATTTGCTTTCCTGGCTTCCTGGTTGGTAGTTACTTATCAACTGTAGCACTGTTTGGAGGGGCTCCGTTAATGGACTCAGCTGTATCCCTACCTCCATGAAGACAACTTGAATGAATTATTTAAGGTAATAGCGAGACAGAAATTTGTAATTCAATCAGGCAAGCTCCACAGCCAGGCCTTTAGTGGGGTAAATGGAAAGGGCTTTGGGTCCTACACACCTGAGTTCAAATCCTCCTCTCTCCTTGCTTTGTGTGGGCATCGAGCTTAAGTTTTAGGGGGCCCAGTTGCTTTTGGTGTGAGACTGAAGGCTGAAAGGATATATTCTTCATAAGAGGAAGAGACAAGCTTATTGGGAGGACTCATGTTGGGATGGGAAAGAGTACTTGCCAGTGACAAGCCTTGCGATGAAAGCCCTACCAGTGTTAAGCTAGAAGGCTGAGTTCTGCTCTTTGAGAACCTGGTGTTTTCGTAAAGGACCTAGAGGAGACAAACTGAGCGGCTTTGGTCCTCCTGACAGGCATTATCTCATGTATGCCTCACAAAAGCCATCCAAGGGACTTTGTAAGTGACAGGTGTCATTGTGGTGATCCTGGGCTGGTGTGTCACTCCGCTACTTCTGAAAGCTAATTATTATGGGATGTGTCCTTGTTCTCCCGTACAACAATAATAATAATGCCTGATAGGCCGACATGACATAGGTCTTACACATAAGCAAACCATCTCACCTCTTAAGTCTTAGGAACATTTTAATCTGACCTCATTTATTTAAGGGTGCTATAGGATTTGGGCTTGAGGTGAGAGGAGGCAACCCGGTTCATTCTGGAAGCTTCACACCTTTTTCACATACCCCATTCCATCAAGTCCTGAACACAGTTTAGCATCATTCAGGGACTTTAAGATCCAAAGGCTCCTCTCTCTTTCCTTTCCCTTCATTGTGTTTCTAGGCAAAGTCCACCAGCAAAAATAACGACATCAGGGGACCGGGAGGGACCACTCAGCCAGAGAAAGTGCTTCTTGCCCAAGCCTGACTGTTGGAGTTCTAGCCACAGAATCCACATAGAAAGCACAATGTGAGAACCAACTTAGCCAAGTTGTCCTCTGACCACATGCCCACTCTCCCACCCATATATCACCATCATAATAAATAAATAAAAATGCTTTTTAAAGAGGCATAAAGGGGTCAGACATCCCATGCCATAGGAAGTAAGACTGGAAAACACCTACATTCTGCTCAACTCCGTCCACAGTGGCATAACTACGTAGTCAGCATGGATAAGCCAGAAGGCAATGTAAAGGGATCAGAGCACCCCACCCCCTCCGAGCTCCGTAATGGTCCTTCTATTCATTCCTGATGTTTGAATCAAATAATGGAGTTTGCTTTGGAGACATTGAATATTGAGTGTGAAGGTCATCATCTTTCAATCCTGACCTTTGGAGAGGGAGGTTTGCATAAGATACGATTGATAAAACTCCATCAACCTCAGGAGACTGAAGGAGAACAGGAGGGTGTCAAGGGAGAATGCATAGACCCTTGATGTCTACCCACAATCCCATGCAGCAGTCACTGCTAACCACAACTTAGCTTCTCAGAAGGGTTCAGTCATTGGGAACTTTTGTTCCCAACAGACACAGGGAATCTGTATCACATGTGTTAGGTGGCTTCCTGGTGAATATTATCCAATGAAAAAATGAATATATGAATGGTTGGAACATGCTAATGGTCTTGAAAAAAGTATGTGCTTCCCTTATGTCTGGGATTCTAGGGCTTAGAAGAGTTGAGTCACTGGTATTGAAATGGAAGAGCCAAGTTAAGCTTTGTCTGTTGAGTGATATGATGGAGAATGAAGAAGACAGAGCAAGAGTTTTGCTCTTGATGAGTTAATTACTTGTGATTACCTCTCTAGTCCTTGACCTGAGACTTTAGTAGTGTGAGAGGTACCAAAGGCAAAGGATGAGCCAGGCACAAGGGTAGCTTTTCGGGAAGTGTTGGTAATTGATGATGTTCACACTAATGTGATGTCACCTAACTTCCTTTTTTATATATAAAGATTTTACTTTTAATTGTGTGCGCGCGCGTGTGAGTGTGTGTGTGTGTGTGTGTGTGTGTGTGTGTGTGCACATGTGAATACCCCCAGATGCAAGAAGAGGACATCATAGCAGCTGGAAGAGCTGGAGTTAAAAGCAGTTGTAAGCCTTCCTATATTGGTCCTGGCAACAGACCCCAGTTCTCTGCAAGAGCAGTACCTACTCTCAACTGCTAAGTCATCTCTCCAGTCCTGTATTTGAACATTTCCGCACACTTGCTGGTTGCAGCATTCTCAGTGTATTAAATATCATCAGTGTATGAAACCTTCAACTCATTAGGAAGCTGAAAGAATACAGTGTTGCCAAGTTTCTAATCAGTCAGTCAGTGAACATCCATCATGCGCTGTGTGCCGAATGCCGAATACGGCAGGCAGTTGCGGCAAGATAGAAGAATATGACTCGGCATCGAGCGATTTTATATTTAATTGAGGGAATTATCTAAACTTAAGAACAGTTTATTGAATATGAAATATGTATTTAAGTGGTATGAATTGAATTGGTTATATACGTAAGGGATCCAGAGCGACTGAGGTCATCTTGCCAATCAGAGAGCCTCTAAACGATGCTGCATTTACTCTGGCGTCTTAATTGTGTTGAGCACCTACTGTGTGCGAGCCTTCTGTGCTCAGCATTGCTTCTCCAGTCTCCTGTGACCTTGGCAATGCTTTTTAATAAAACATCCATTTTAATGATGAGAA
This sequence comes from Peromyscus leucopus, assembly GCF_004664715.2. NCBI lineage: Eukaryota > Metazoa > Chordata > Mammalia > Rodentia > Cricetidae > Peromyscus > Peromyscus leucopus. The sequence continues at coordinate 26,716,295 of NC_051084.1, read as the reverse complement.
AACGCACGAATTAAAACTGTTAGCCTGCACATCGGCTGCCAACTCAGGCACCAGCAGACAGCTGGGGTGGACATTGGCTATGCTTGTCACCGCTCGGACAGAAGAGGAAAATTTTATTTTGCTCAGAGCTTCTCGGTGGCGAAGGTGCGGCCACATGCACAGCGACAGGAGTGGTCCTGTCCATAGTTGGGAGGACAAGAAGGGAAGAGGTCTTATCAGAAGTCGGGAAGACCCCCAAAGTCATGCCCCACAAGTGACCTATGACCTCTGGCTAGCCCCCCCCCCCATCTCCTGGAGTTTTCATAGCTTCCTTAAGCACTGCCACCACTGGGGGCCAACTGTTCCGGGGTGAACCTGTGGGGAACATAGGCACTCAGATCACGTGAGAGTCAACCGGACAACAAAGTGCATGGGCCTAGTTATCGTGGGGCTTGTATCTCTAAAGACCGCATGAAAACAGAGGTGGATTTAGCAAGGGAGAACCTAGACATGAAGGTTAGGAATCCATTGGAAGATGGCCAATAAATCAGATTTTAATGTTTCTCTTCTTCCTTGTTTGAACTAATTTTAGGCTTACAAGATACAAAAAAAAAAAAAAAAAAAAAAAAAACGGTATGTATCTTTCTTTTCTTTGCTTTATCTTTCACCCCTTCACATTATTATATTATGAAAACACATCCCAATGATAAAAACAAAATTAGGGGGCTGGCGATGTGACTCAGAAGTTAAAAACATTGTCGCTCTTGAGGAGGACTGAAGTGGGGTTCCCAGCATCCACAGCAGGCACACCACAACTGCCTGTCACTTTAACTCCGGGAGATCCTGTGTCGCTGGCCTCTGCAGGGACCTGCGCTCTTGTGTTCATACCTCCACATACCTAAAAAGTATTTAAATGAGAAATTGACATTAACGCATTATTAATAAGCATACTTTAGATCTGATTCAAAATTCCAGTTTTCTCAGCAATATTCCAACATTCTAAGACCTTTCTTTCCCAGGATCCCATGTTGTACTCTCCTGCAACTTTTCCTTGGTGTCTAATAGTCTATGAGATTTCTTCAGGCTTGTTACATTTCAATACCTATATTTTATACCTAAGACTGTTGATCAGTTAGCAATTAACTGGTAAATTAACTGTTAATTTATTGAGTATACACCAATTTGCATATTTTTAACACCAGAACGCATTATTCATTTTTGGCAATTTACCACAAAACCAAACATTTGTGCTCCTCAGAGCATCCTAGCTCAGGACTCATGATGCTGATAAGCATTCTGACCAGACTGATAGGTTTCTCCTCAGAAAACGTCCCTGTTGTGCTAGCTACCTTTTCCAGAAAGATTTATTACTCGAGGTTTGTCTGAGAGGCACCATTTATTTTTCTCTCCTCCTCCAGTTTGTAACTGAGCCACAACTGTGAGAAAGAGCTGTCTCTTCTCCCAAATTGGTTTATTTGATTATGTATATAGGCAATTATCATGGATATTTGTTGCATGGATTAAATTTACTACTGTTCTTATTGTTTCTAAATTGATTAGAGATCGACTGTTTTGGCTCTTTCAGGTTGCAGCCTGTGTGTTTTTAACAGCCTGCTCTTTATTTGTCTCTTTACATTTGGGTACCACAAGCCATTCCAAGTTGGCTTTATAGTTTCTCCTAGCCCCAGAACCAAGCATCTCCTCAAGATCATGGCACTTTCATTGAAGACCTGAGGCTAGATGCTTTCCAGGTGTGCTCAGAGCTGCTTTCTGCCACCAACCCCAGACCCCTCTTCTCATTAATGAGGCAGAGTCTTGGTGTCATGAGAGTAACAGGACAAACGGATCGGATTGTGGAGGACTCCCATTCACAGCTGCAAGGAGCTGGGTGCCATCAGCATTAGAGAGAGGTTTCATAAAGCAAAGCATGGGAATGAGTGGTCAAATGAGAAGAAAATCCTCAATGCCGGGGTGCAGATTCCACAGGAGAATGGACAAAAGTTAGAGCGACTGAAATTAGCAAGTGGAGCGAGAAAGGCCTGCGTTCATGCACAGGCACCAGACAAAGGAATAAAAGGAGGAAGCAGAAGCATCAGAGAAAAATAATTGGTTAGTGACAGTGACAGACAGGAGAGAGGATGAGGGGGGGTCGGAACCCACCCTGTTTGTCATCTTAGAGAGCTGAATATATAGAAGTTCCACCAAAAACATCGGGAGTGATCGACTCTGTGTCAAAAAAGCAAAGGCTTCAGTTTTGACATATTCAGTTTAGGAACTATCAAGACACCTTAATAGAAGTAACTCCAGCAGACAATGGAAGCGATCCTACTAAAGATAGATACTATATTTTTGAATTCCAAATACCACTGCTTTACCTCACCCGCCGTGCTTCCTAAGAACAGTAACAGCTAACACTTTTCAAACACCCTATACCAGGCTAACATCAAGCATTTTTATAGACTTGACCTTGTTCGGCACTCATAATAACCCTAGTCACATAATTTCCATATTTCAAATGGAGAGATGGAGACAAACAGAGGTTAGGTAACTTGACCATAGAGACACAGTGAGTGAGTTGTGAAATCAAGATTTGACTCACTCAAATGACTTCAATGTGCCAACTCTTAATCAAGAAAGAGATTGTTTTGAAAAGAGAAGCACAGAAATTCAGGGTAATAAAAGACAGATTATCAAAAAGACCAGAGCTCACTGTCAGCGAAGGGAGGGGATGTGTATAGAGAAGGGGGAATCCTTCTTTAGGACTGGAGGGGTAGTGAATGCCTAAAGTGAAAAAGAATGCAGGAATAGTTACCTTGGAAGAAACCAGGAAAAAAGAAACAGAGGTGTGAGTCAGGAAGGACAAACAGAACACAAATAAGATAGCAGATATCAATCCCAACAGATCAATAATTGCACTAAATGTAAATACACTAAAGGCCCTGGTTTTTAAATAAACATTATCAACAGCCCTCTTGACTACCTATACTTTACTTCTCGGGAAACAGGAAAGCTGACACACAATGCTGAAGGCACCAAGACAGAATTTGTGCAGGTTCATCAATACAGAAAGGCAAAACCTGTCCACTGAGACAGACAGGGATCTTTGTCAGTATATGACCTACTAATAGGATGCAAAATATAATTGTGTGTGTGCCTAACCAAACATATACAAAATAAACAACAGCAGATGGAAGAAATAAAGGGGGAGAGAAAAACTGTCTTAAATGACTATCTAACGCAACTCTCCACATAACTACTATGTAAACAACTCTCCACATAACTACTATGTAAACTGAAACAGAAACACAAATTAAGAGAGATGAACAACATAGTTACTATATGGACCTACACAGAGGTGAATTCAATGAGTATATCGTTCCAAGAATATACAGAACCTTTAGCAAAATTAAAAAGATGCTGAGACCTGAAGTAAATCTTAATAGATTTTCAAAGGGTTGATATTAGAAACAAACTAAACAAACTTGGAACTTCTACATGGAAGAATCACGGAAACTCTGCCCTTGACCTGAATTGAGCTGGCTGAGGTGGGGCTTTTGTGATCTTAGATGTATTCTCCATCACAGCACTACACACAAAGTGATTAGCTCTTATTGAATGTAAACCTAAATATAAATGAAAAATTTTAATTACAAAGATTGATGGTAGACTACATTCTGCACTTATAGAGAAACGATGCTAAATTCAGTCTCAAAAAGCAAGAGAAAACTTGCAAGTATGGGGATTAAGCAACGTGATTATTACTTTAAAATACAGAGATCAAATCAAGATTCCAAGGAAACACACACTGTTTGGGCCAGGCACACTGTGACATGTTACTAGCCTATGAGTTGCAGCTCTTCTTGCTGAGAAACAAAATGCAGCCAGACAGTGTGAACCAGAAAAGAAGAGAGAGTGCTAATCAGGTCCCTGAGTATTCAGAAAGGGAAGAGAGAAAAGGGATGAAATAGCTGAAAGCTGACATAACAGGAGAGAGAAAGAACGCATAATGTAGCTTAAAAAAAAAATCCCAGGAACCAAAACAACTCCTTAAGGATGATCTGCAACAGAGGAGCAGACAGATTACCATTATCGGAAACTACAGGGATTTGCAACTGTTAGGCCTAAGAAGACAGAAAGATGAGATAAATTTGACAATTCAGATGAAATACACGAAGTCGGTGAAAATCTGAAAACCTGAGCAAAAAGAGGAAGTGAGAGGCTGAAGCATGACACATCTATCTGCACAAATAATATTCCTGCAACCATGGCACATCCGCACAAATATTCCTGCAACCACAGTGTCCTGCATGAAAATGTGCGCACAGAAGGTTCCCCAGGTGGCCCTTCCCAGCCATTTAAGTCAGAAATAAGATAAACTTTACCCAAAGTCTTCCAAGAATAGAAAATACAAACCCATTTTCAGAGGCTCACATCATCTGAATACAGAACTGGATGAAGACATCATAAGAAGAAAGATCGCATGCTCAGAAACGTAGATGGAAATATCTTAAAATTTTTTAGCTAGTGAATTAAGACCAAGTTGGAATCTTTCCCAGAATATAATATTCATTCAATATTTGAAAATTAATGAGTGCAATTCACCATTTTAAAAGAATAAAATGATGATTAGCTTAATAAATGCAGAAAGAGTGACCAAAAAATGTCAACAGCCATTATGACAAATACTCGCAGTGTCTTAGAAAGGACAAAATCCACTCACAGTGTCTGAATGCACCTTGTTGCAGATCCTATGTTGAGTGATGAGGTCTTAAGAGATTTCCTTCAGAGATTAGTGAGCAAATACGGCAATTATCACTGCCTCTCCTCCCTGATCTGTTGGGGCCCATCATCTGTCCCTCTGCAAAGGAAGACAGAGGTTATTGTTCTTACTGAAGACACATTTGACCATACACAAAACCCAAAAAGATCGTCAGATAAATCAGTAATTTCACAGTCACCAAATATATGGTCAATATGAGGAAATCAACTGTATTTTGATAAGTTAGAAAAAGAAGAAGAAAAAAATCTAATAAAAATGTTAAGAATTTGGCATTAAAAACTTCAACACATGAACTGGTATAGGAGACCTAAATAAATGGCAGGTTCGTGAACTAAAAATCCCAATATTATATATGTCATTTCTGTTGAATCTGATTTGTGTATGTGTAAGCATCCTAATCAAAATTCAGAGAGAGAGAGAGAGAGAGAGAGAGAGAGAGAGAGAATTTCACATAGAAATCCAAAGGGCTGTTCCTAGATTGGTTCATTTTTAAGGAAGGGTAGCTGGTAGCCCTATTAGAAATACATTAAAAACTAGATGCTCTCCCTGTATCTTTACATGCAGAGACAAAATAGCATAAATTTGGTGATGCTGGAGATGTTTTCTCTTTTTATCTCCCCACTGAACCCCTTTCTGTAAACATCATTGTGTTTGACATGTAGCACTCAGTGACATTTTTCCAATTAATGCATTTTTTTCCCTTTCATCCAAACTTGCACCACTTGACAGATCCTATTAGAAGAGAGGCCTGTGTTGACTCCTTAACACACTAAACACATTTTAACCCCTGGGCATTTGTACTCTTCAGCCCTCTCCTTTGGGGAGATCTTCCTTCAAGGGTCATATTCCTCCTTTGGTCATGTCTAGTCTTCGTTCAAATCACTTTTGCTGTGAGACCTTCTTGGCCAACCCAACTTCTTCCATGTTTGTTCTTCTCTATGACAAGCATCACCTTCCAACAAAGAGTACAATCTGATTACACAACTGCCCCACTCACCTGGGCGTCAGCTTTTGGGGTAAGGCTGTTTCACCTACTTGATCACTATTGGCCGTGTCTCAGTATCCAACATATAGCTACCCATCACAAAGTACCTGTTAGATGAATTAATGGAATGCATACATTAGTGGCTTGACTGTTCCTTTAAAGTTTCAGCATGATTTCATAGGGAATGCTATTGTAATATTTCACCAGCTTTTATGTTCATATTCTTTCTCGGTGTATTTCTCACTGGAGGCCACGCTGAGACCTTCAGGGGTCCATAAAGACCACATTTCACAGTCTAGCTGAAATGTTCCACGGCACGCAGAGTGAGAAGAATGAAGGAGCCTAACTCTGCCGTGAGAGGAGAACATTTTAAAGTTGGCTTCAATATATTTTAGTGCATTCATAAAATGTTTAATGAAAGTGTGATAAAAAAGAAGAGTGGGTTTATTAAAAGAAAAATAAAAGAAGTTCTTGTGTTGTTTTAAGGGATCGTCTTCTGGCTTGATACTCAAAAATGAAACCGAAGTGAGGGGATGGAAATATGCTCAAAAATAACTAATTTCCTATGTTATTTATAATCTATAGTAGAACATGTTCCCAAGAAAGTAGGTTATTTCTTTATGCACATATAAATTTGAAATTAATACAATGAAAAGCTGAGCATTTTTGGCTAAGAGAACAGTGGGGTCAAATGGCAAGCTCATAATAAAACATTGCTCTCGCCAACCCAGAACGCTGCTCTCTGATCTTCTTAGAGTTTTTCAGTAAGATTTTCTGATATCTTTTTTCCCTTCCTTTTTACTATTTTTATAGCCTCATTCTTAAAAGACTCATTTTCTGTGAAGAATAATCATTTCAACCAAAAAGAAAATAGAAAAATGTCTTCAACACTTCAACAATAGTTGGGTTTTGTTAAGATTTCAGCTTTAAAGAAGATAAATAAGAAAGTCCTTGGGAGGAAAAAATGACTAATCCTCTGCTCTTTTATTATTTCTAGATACTCTGAGTAATTTTGGCATGCTGGTTTGCAAATGGCATGTCTTGAATTAATATTAACCTCAAAATAACTACCTTTGAATGAAAATGTAACACTGGTCAGTTTCTAGCAGTTATGGGGATCTTGTTCAATATATGGGAACGGGTTGTCTTTTAAAAAGACAAATGTGCTTTGTAGGTCCTTGGGGGTGCTAATCTACACCTTCTAAGTTTTTTTTTTAATGGGAGGTATATCATGGTTTAAAATAGAGTTAGTAAACATTTGAGAGAGAGGGAGAAGAAAAGAGAGAGAGGAAGAGAGTTATATAGAGGAGAGACAGAGAGAGATGGGGAGAGGAAGAGAGGGAGAGAAAGACAGGGGGAGAGGGAGGGAGAGAGAGGGAGGAGGAGAACGGGGAGTAAAAGGAGGAGGAGAAGCAGGAGAAGAGACAGAGGGATTGATTATAGATTTGGTAGGTTCACCTCCTCAACTCCTCAGATTTCCACTCCAAGGTTGGAGGCAACTTGACATTATGAACAAACAGCAATTACAAAGTGGATCAAATGTGGGTTCAAGCCCCAGTTCTGGCAGTTTCTAGACATTGAACTTGGGCAAGTTCCTTAAGCTGTTTGGCCCTTCAGTGACTCATCAGAAAAGTGGAGCTGGGTGTAGTTTGGGAAGAAAAATATTATAAAGATGTAAAGACATGATGTAGGGAGGCTGGAGAGGTGGGTCAGAGCTTAAGGGCATGTATTTTGCAGAGGATCCCAGTTCAGTTCCCAGCACCTCTGCTGGACAATTCACAACTCTGTCTTCAGCTCTAGGGGACCGGGTACCTTCTTCTGGCCTCTGTAGACACTTCAGAAGAATGGTGATTTGTGAGCATGGGTGGCAAACACTTCTCTGTACCCTATTATCTTAGTATTCCTTCTTTGTTTAACGTGTGCACGTCCTTTTCATCCCCAGTATATCTCTAGTTGCCATTCTTTGATGCTAATGTGCTTAACTTGGACCACTGGCTTCCTCTCAACTAGAGCTTGGTGCTTGTACATCTTTCCTGTCCAGTGGACATCTTAACAGTTACAAGTTGCAACTGTGAAATACGTGTGACTTACTTAGTCTAGTATTGTCCTAAGCAAGCAAACAAACAAAAACCCCAAAATATATCTATTTCTTGGTTCTGTCTTGGTGAGATATGTGGTCTTTTAACCTGTATTTTACAAATAGAGAGAATAAGTGCCCACAATATGCGGGCATGGATGCCAATGGTTAAGAATTGATCCCAGAACCTGATTTTATGACAGTTATTCTAAACAGCTTCGGTTTATTTAACTTGATCCTGGAACTGAATCTGAGATAAAAGATGCTGCAAGACTTCATCCATTGA